>NC_083572.1:98332271-98442271 GCF_027579695.1 Neoarius graeffei
CAGAAATGTGGGTTTGAGCCTGGGGCTGATGGGGGCCTTTCTTTGTGGAGTTTGCATGTTATCCTCGTGTCTGCATGGGTTTTCCCCCACAGTCCAAAGACATGCAGGTTAGACTAATTGGTGGCTCTAAATTGAGTTTGAGTGTGAATGGTTGTGTGTCTCTATGTGTCAGCCCTGTGATGACCTGGTGACTTGTCCAGGGTGTACCCTGCCTCTCGCCAATAGTCAGCTGGGATAGGCTGCAGCTTGCCTGCACAGGATAAGCAGTTACGGATAATGGAAAAAAAATGGATCAATGTTTTGGGTCGATCTTCCCTTGAGGAAAAAAAAACTTCGTCATTTTTACAACTTTGTTTATTTTCAGTTAAACCATATCTCCATCAGTTCTCAATGGAATTCAGTTCTGATTGTTTTTTTTTTAAAGAAGTAGTCCTACAGTACAAAACTTGGTCATTGTATTGTCAAATTTCTTGCTAAAAAACTGCTAATTAGTTCACCTTAATGAGTTTTGGCACTTCTCATTAGAATTGTACAGTAGGGCAAAAAAGTATTTAGTCAGCCACCAATTGTGCAAGTTCTCCCACTTAAAAAGATGACAGAGGCCTGTAATTTTCATCATAGGTACACTTCAACGATGAGAGACAGAATGGGGGGAAAGAATCCAGGAAATCACATTGTAGGATTTTTAATGAATTAATTGGTAAATTCCTTGGTAAAATAAGTATTTGGTCACCTACAAACAAGCAAGATTTCTGGCTCTCACAGACCTGTAACTTCTTCTTTAAGAGGCTCCTCTGTCCTCCACTCGTTACCTGTATTAATGGCACCTGTTTGAACTCGTTATCAGTATAAAAGACACCTGGCCACAACCTCAAACAGTCACACTCCAAACTCCACTATGGCCAAGACCAAAGAGCTGTCAAAGGACACCAGAAACAAAATTGTAGACCTGCACCAGGCTGGGAAGACTGAATCTGCAATAGGTAAGCAGCTTGGTGTGAAGAAATCAACTGTGGGAGCAATTATTAGAAAATGGAAGACATAAAAGACCACTGATAATCTCCCTCGATCTGGGGCTCCACGCAAGATCTCACCCCGTGGGGTTAAAAGGATCACAAGAACGGTGAGCAAAAATCCCAGAGCCACACTGGGGGACCTAGTGAATGACCTGCAGAGAGTTGGGACCAAAGTAACAAAGGCTACCATCAGTAACACACTACGCCGCCAGGGACTCAAATCCTGCAGTGCCAGACGTGTCCCCCTGCTTAAGCCAGTACATGTCCAGGCCCATCTGAAGTTTGCTAGAGAGCATTTGGATGATCCAGAAGAGGATTGGGAGAATGTCATATGGTCAGATGAAACCAAAATAGAACTTTTTGGTAAAAACTCAACTTGTGTTTGGAGGAGAAAGAATGCTGAGTTGCATCCAAAGAACACCATACCTACTGTGAAGCATGGGGGTGGAAACATCATGCTTTGGGACTGTTTTTCTGCAAAGGGACCAGGACGACTGATCCGTGTAAAGGAAAGAATGAATGGGGCCATGTATCATGAGATTTTGAGTGAAAACCTCCTTCCATCAGCAAGGGCATTGAAGATGAAATGTGGCTGGGTCTTTCAGCATGACAATGATCCCAAACACACCACCCGGGCAACGAAGGAGTAGCTTCGTAAGAAGCATTTCAAGGTCCTGTAGAGGCCTAGCCAGTCTCCAGATCTCAACCCCATAGAAAATCTTTGGAGGGAGTTGAAAGTCCGTGTTGCCCAGCAACAGCCCCAAAACATCACTGCTCTAGAGGAGATCTGCATGGAGGAATGGGCCAAAATACCAGCAACAGTGTGTGAAAACCTTGTGAAGACTAACAGAAAACGTTTGATCCCTGTCATTGCCAACAAAGGGTATATAACAAAGTATTGAGATGAACTTTTGTTATTGACTAAACACTTATTTTCCACCATAATTTGCAAATAAATTCTTTAAAAATCAGACAATGTGATTTTCTGGATTTTTTTTTTCTCATTTTGTCTCTCATAGTTGAGGTATACCTATGATGAAAATTACAGGCCTCTCTCATCTTTTTAAGTGGGAGAACTTGCACAATTGGTGACTGACTAAATACTTTTTTGCCCCACTGTATCTCCTCTCGCAGTTCTCACCTGCTTTCAGTTCTGATCAGTGTTTTGGGGGTGGCACGGTGGTGTAGAGGTTAGCACTGTCACCTCACAGAAAGAAGGTTCTGGGTTTGAGCCTGGGGCTGATGGGGGCCTTTCTGTGTGGAATTTGCATGATCTCCCCATGTCTGCGTGGGTTTCCTCTGGGTGCTCTGGTTTTCCCCACAGTCCAAAGACATGCAGGTTAGACTAATTGGTGCCTCTAAATTGACCATGAGTGTGAATGATTGTGTGTCTTTGTGTCAGCCCTGTGATGACATGGTGACTTGCCCAGGGTGTACCCCGCCTCTCGCCTATAGTCAGCAGGGATGGACTCCAGCTTGCCTGCACAGGATAAGTGGTTATGGATAATGGAAAAAATGAATCAATGTTTTGGGTCGATCTTCCCTTGAGGAACAAAACTTGGTCATTTGTTTGTTGATTTTCGTGTTGCAAATAGCTTGTTTACAACTTTGTTTATTTTCAGTTAAATCATGTCTCCTCCGTCAGTTCTCAATGGATTTCAGTTCTGACTGTTTTTATTTGAAAAAAAAAAAACTAGTCCTTCTGCACAAAACTTGGTAATTGTATTGTCAATTTTTAGCTAACAAATTAGTAATTAGGTCAACTTAACTTCTTCTGACTAGAATTGTACAACCCCGATTCCAAAAAAGTTGGGACAAAGTACAAATTGTAAATTAAAGCCACTAGCGGCCTTGACGGGCCCTCACACATGTGGTTCTGCAACCCAGGACATCCCGCCACCCAACAAAACAGTCACATGTCATATATTCATCAAATGTTCAAAGGTGATGTACATGTTGCAAATGCCATGACTGCTTGACAGATGAGAGATAGTCAAAGACTGTGTGTGTGTGTGTGTTTCTGTGATGTGAAAATGTACATTTATATATGTACAAAACTATACATGTGTCTCCTCCTTATCTCTATCTCACGCTGTAATCTTAAGTCATCTTAGCTTTCCTGTGTCTGCAGTGTGTGTGTACATGCAGAGTTTTCATATGTCTGCAACAAGATGCACAATGATGGCAGGTCACTAATATATAGATTTAAGCACTGCCTAAAAGCAGAGCTCCCATCTGTTTCTGGGTTGTAGAATTTTCTTATATCCTAGCCAGTCTCTTGTTTTAATTCTTTACTGGCTAGCACTGGCCACTAGGCGGTGTGTATGACTGGTAATTACTAACACTGGCCACTAGGCAGTGTGTATGACTGGTAATTACTAACACTGGTGACTAGGCGGTGTGTATGACCGGTAATTACTTACACTGGCCACTAGGCAGTGTGTCTCATCTCATCTCATTATCTCATCTCATCTCATTATCTCTAGCCGCTTTATCCTGTTCTACAGGGTCGCAGCACAAGCTGGAGCCTATCCCAGCTGACTATGGGCGAAAGGCAGGGTACACCCTGGACAAGTCGCCAGGTCATCACAGGGCTGACACATAGACACAGACAACCATTCACACTCACATTCACACCTACGGTCAATTTAGAGTCACCAGTTAACCTAACCTGCATGTCTTTGGACTGTGGGGGTAACCAGAGAACCCAGAGGAAACCCACGCGGACATGGGGAGAACATGCAAACTCCGCACAGAAAGGCCCTCGTCGGCCACGGGGGTCGAACCCGGACCTTCTTGCTGTGAGGCGACAGTGCTAACCACTACACCACCGTGCCACCCAGTAGGCAGTGTGTATGACTGGTAATTACTAACACTGGCCACAAGGCAGTGTGTATGACTGGTAATTACTAACACTGGCCACTAGGCGGTGTGTATGGCTGGTAATTACTAACACTGGCCACTAGGCGGTGTGTATGACTGGTAATTACTAACACTGGCCACTAGGCAGTGTGTATGACTGGTAATTACTAACACTGGTGACTAGGCGGTGTGTATGACCGGTAATTACTTACACTGGCCACTAGGCAGTGTGTCTCATCTCATCTCATTATCTCATCTCATCTCATTATCTCTAGCCGCTTTATCCTGTTCTACAGGGTCGCAGCACAAGCTGGAGCCTATCCCAGCTGACTATGGGCGAAAGGCAGGGTACACCCTGGACAAGTCGCCAGGTCATCACAGAGCTGACACATAGACACAGACAACCATTCACACTCACATTCACACCTACGGTCAATTTAGAGTCACCAGTTAACCTAACCTGCATGTCTTTGGACTGTGGGGGTAACCAGAGAACCCAGAGGAAACCCACGCGGACATGGGGAGAACATGCAAACTCCACACAGAAAGGCCCTCGTCGGCCACGGGGGTCGAACCCGGACCTTCTTGCTGTGAGGCGACAGTGCTAACCACTACACCACCGTGCCACCCGGTAGGCAGTGTGTATGACTGGTAATTACTAACACTGGCCACAAGGCAGTGTGTATGACTGGTAATTACTAACACTGGCCACTAGGCGGTGTGTATGGCTGGTAATTACTAACACTGGCCACTAGGCGGTGTGTATGACTGGTAATTACTAACACTGGCCACTAGACGGTGTGTATGACTGGTAATTACTAACACTGGCCACTAGGCGGTGTGTATGACTGGTAATTACTAGCACTGGCCACTAGGTGGTGCGTCTCATCTCATCTCATTATCTCTAGCCGCTTTATCCTTCTACAGGGTCGCAGGCAAGCTGGAGCCTATCCCAGCTGACTACAGGCGAAAGGCGGGGTACACCCTGGACAAGTCGCCAGGTCATCACAGGGCTGACACATAGACACAGACAACCATTCACACTCACATTCACACCTATGGTCAATTTAGAGTCACCAGTTAACCTAACCTGCATGTCTTTGGACTGTGGGGGTAACCGGAGCACCCAGAGGAAACCCATGCGGACACGGGGAGAACATGCAAACTCCGCACAGAAGGGCCCTCGTCAGCCATGGGGCTCAAACCCGGACCTTCTTGCTGTGAGGTGACAGCGCTAACCACTACACCACCGTGCCGCCCGGTAGGCAGTGTGTATGACTGGTAATTATTAACACTGGCAACTAGGCGGTGCGTATGGCTGGTAATTACTAACACTGGCCACTAGGCAGTGCATATGACTGGTAATTACTAACACTGACCACTAGGCAGTGTGTATGACTGGTAATTACTAACACACTGACCAATATGCCAAAAATAAAAATTTGACTTTCTTAAGGTGCTTCCTCACTAAGTTGTTTGGCTTGCTGAGAAAACATTTTGTGCAAAATTTTATTTTGATATGACTATTCTAACCACTGCCACGCACGGGTTGAAATTTGTACTATTTGAACATATTTGCGAAAGCCAACAAAAAGCAATGTGCATGTTCACCTAAGCAATACATATTGAAAAATGACAAACAGGAGTCCAAGACAAATAAAAACAATATTATGTGCCACTGTTCACATATTTGTTTAGATCAAACAGTCATAATGGGTGGTGTTTTGTTATGATTTCTTGGCTTCCGGGGACTGATGCCGATGCCATTCCACTACTTGCAACAGGTATTGCCGCTGCTGCTCATCTTTTGTCAGGATTTGATTATAGTCCTGGATTAGTGCCACTCCTCTCTCAGCAAAGTCATTGACCACAGCAGTACCATGCAGGGCCTTCTTTGATGACTGGAATGATGGGTCCTCCTCCCACTCTGAAGGGTCCTTGACGAGGAAGTCGCTGTCAATGTTGAATGCCTCAAAAATGTGACCCGAGGCAGATGTAACAAAATCTGCCACAATTTTGTTTGCAATGGCTTCCTTCGCCTCTGTGTCCACTGTTGCAAGTGGCTGATGATCATCATCCGCTTCATCTTTCGGAGCAGCCACGATCCCACGCTTTTCATCATCTGTGATGCTGCTGTCAAATAGGGCAAGTCCAGCTAGGTCCTCACTCAGATACCAGAGGTGTCTGGCAAACTTCTTGCTGGTGGCTTTCACAATATCAGTATCAGGATAGGAGACCAGTCCCTTCAGGAATGACAAATCACCAGCTGGAGCAGCTATTGCAGATGGAGCACTGAACCAGGCCTTGACATACAGTGCTCCAGTGAAAGCTGTGAAGTGTTTCAGGCCAGAGAGTTCCTCAGTAGATAACTGAAACTGGTTTCTAAACAAAAACATCTTGATTGCACAGATGACATGTGCCATCCACCTGGCATGCAAAAAACAGGGCTCATGTGGCAGTGGTTAATATTATTCAAATCACTTGAAATTTTACCCAATTAATTTTTTCACCAAGTGGAACAAGAAAATGAAGTAGCACCTTTAAAAAGTTGAAGTTTGTTTTTGGGGACCACCCTAGTGGTAGATGGACAAACCACAAAAAATCGACTCGATGGGTTTACCATTTTTTCTTAGGTATGGTGCTCCGCTGGAGCTCCACTATTATTTTGTGTGTGTGTGTGTGTCTGTGTGTGTGTCAGAGGAAGAGAGGGAGAGAGAGAGAAAGTGTGTGTGTGAAAGAGAGAGCGTGTGCTCATAGATGTTGCTTGTGCATGTGAGTGCATACTTGTGAGAGAGTGTATGTGTGTATGCATAAATATGCATATGACTGTGAGTGTGTGTATGAGTGTGCACAGAATTGTATATGTTATATCATCAGACTCATGATATCCAATATTTTGTAAAGTTTCAGATCAATCCATCAATGAATTGAACATTTCTTCCCTATTTCCTGCTTGGCCAGATGGTGGCGCTGTGCTAGGCATCTGAATTACACATGTGAATATCATCACAATCATAATACACAATATTTTGTAAAGTGTCAGATTAATCAGTTAAGACATTGTCAATTTTTGGCACATTTCCTGCTTGGCCAGATGGTGGCACTATACCAGACAGGCCCATAACGGCTAAAGAGTATCAGAATCAGAATCTCGTCTCATCTCATTATCTCTAGTCACTTTATCCTGTTCTACAGGGTCGCAGGCAAGCTGGAGCCTATCCCAGCTGACTACGGGCGAAAGGCGGAGTACACCCTGGACAAGTCGCCAGGTCATCACAGGGCTGACACATAGACACAGACAACCATTCACACTCACATTCACACCTACGGTCAATTTAGAGTCACCAGTTAACCTAACCTGCATGTCTTTGGACTGTGGGGGAAACCGGAGCACCTGGAGGAAACCCACGCGGACACGGGGAGAACATGCAAACTCCACACAGAAAGGCCCTCGCTGGCCACGGGGCTCGAACCCAGAACCTTCTTGCTATGAGGCGACAGCGCTACACCACCGTGCCGCCCAGAATCAGAATCATATTACAAGATATCAAGTTCAACATTCAGCAATATCTTGGCATATTATATGTTATAATATTTCAACATATTACAACATATCAAAAATCCCTTAGCAATTCAACTTCAGCAATATCTTGGCATCATGTTTGCCAAGTTTGACATGAATTTGATGAACCATCTCGGAGGAGTACGTTAAAAATGACCATGTGTAATTTCACTCCAAATGGCCTTATGACATCATCATTCCAAAGTTCTACACATTCATTTCAATGGGAAATGGAAAAAGGGGTGCTATGAAGTCCCTGGGCCATGCCTGGGGCCAAATGTCTGTGGGTGAGTAGCAATGACAATTACTGATGTGTGTATCAAATTTCATGAGTTTTTGTGCATGGGAAATGCCTCAAATAAGGCCAAATGCGGCATAATAATCATAATAATAATAATAATCATATCTGTGACGAATCTCAGTCATCCAGGTACATAGTAATCTGTGGTTGGTTGACGAGAGCAACTGGACTTGCTTGAAGATTCTTGAAAACATTTCGCCTCTCATCCTAAAGGCATCCTCAGTTCTGTCTGACTAATAGGGAGTATCCAGTATTTATCCTCTCATGGATCATCATAGAATCCGAATCAGAATGCTGATGGCTGCATTGTAGGTGGCTGATAAAAGATGTCATAGACACCCACCTCTGTTCAATGATGGTCGTTCCAGGTTGACAAAAATGAACGATCCTCTCTGGCTAAGATGTCTGCCAGTTTTCTGGAAGTCCTCTCATAGGGATCTCATCCCAAAGTGCATAGAAACATATCTGTGACGAATCTCAGTCATCCAGGTCCATAGTAATCTGTGGTTGGTTGAAGAGAGCAACTGGACACCTCTGTTCAATGATGGAACGACCATCATTGAAAAGAGGTGGGTGTTTTTATTTACAATTTGTACTTTGTCCCAACTTTTTTGGAATCGGGGTTGTATCTCCTCTCTCATTTATCATGTGAATTCACTTCTGATCAATGTTTTGGGTCAATCTTCCCTCAGGGAACAAAATTTAGTCCTTTGTTGATTTTACTCTTGTGAACGATTTGTCATGGAGATTGGTCCTCTCTCACATTGTCACATTTCAGTTCTGTTTGACGTTTTGTTTTGGTAGTCATGGTTGTTTTGATGAGCTACTACGTCCTTGACATTCTGGTAATTGCACCTCATACATTAAAGCCTTTTCTTCTGCAGCTTTAATTGCCTCAACACTCATTTCAGATAAGCATTATAAAGATTCTGTTATGTCTCCTCTTGGTGGCTTGCGCAGCTGGTTGGACGTGTTACATATGTGAAACTTTTGCTCCAAATCCTCCAATCAGCTTGGTTAATTTAACATCATGTGGACAGTTCCATTACACACATCAGTTCCTGTTATTTGGAAATAACAATTGCACAAATTTAAGATATGTTTAGGTTTGTTAAAAATGAAATACTTTTTTTCCCCCACTGGGAAAAGGCAAGGTCCAAAAACCTTCGACTGTAGTATATTTCAGGAGTTATTACACATCATTTACATAATGTAAATGATTAGCATCTAATCATACTTTTGTACCTGACAGTAAGCAAAGCATTTGGCAGTGTTCTGAGCCATTCATCATCATTTCACTCTGCTTAAGAAAGCTGTCTGTTCTGATTTGTCCATCACACTTTCTCAGATGTGCGTGATGAGACACAGATTGCTACTGGCAAGCATTTAAAATCATGTAAGTGCTCAAAAGTGGGCCTGTCGCCTCCCTCGTTTCACAGAAGAATAGGAATTTTTATCATCACCTCCTCCATGAAAATCATCCACTGGGACTAATTACGGATGGCACAGACAAATACATAACTAGTTTCAGAATTCAAGCTGCAGTACATAAAAATGGTGCAGAGGATATGATTATGGAAGGGGAAAATATTCTACACCACTAGCTACTCTGTGCCACCCTGACAATCCAGTGACTGTACTTCACAGATACCACTGTTACCCCTTGTTGACCAATAGGGGACGGGTTCTTGAACTGGTTCAGTTCAGGATTCTTTGAACTTTGGTGGCAGCTTGTGAACCAGCCAACATTTTCACCAGTTTTGAACAGAACCATTATAATTAAAGATACGTACTGTACATCATAATGATAATAGGTCACTTTCCAATTACCAAAAAAAAAAAAGTCCACCAAAAGTGTCTCAGGATGTAATTCCAGTGGTGTAGCTACCCACGGTCCCACCAAAAGGCACAAGGAAGTTTGTCCCACACCACCTGCGTAGCTGCTGCGACGCCACTGGGCAACATTGCTCAGAACACTGCGCCATGGATCCACAAAGCGAGCACAGAAGCACTGCCGCACAGAGCACTGGCATGTACCAAACCAGTGAGAAGCGGCAGCCAAAATGTGTACAGCGTATTCTCAACCAGAAACCAAAATCCCACAATAACCAAGGACAAGTCATGAAGTTAAAGTTTCAAGATGATTTGTTTGACCAGCAATACACACTCAGGTCTTTGACTTGTTTTTCAGGTTCCTCTGGTGTAATAATTTTGAAAACATTTAAACACAAGGAACACACACAAATAAAACCAGTGACATTAAAAACAATATCACAGCAACAACTAAATCTATACTCAAATATCAAATGCTATGTACTGCTATTTTAAAGTCCATTTTTAAATGTTTTCTGGCCTAGTACTTGTCTCATGTCTAGTGGTAGCTTGTTCCATGCCCAGGGCCTGTAGTATTGTAGACTGCCTTTAAAGGACTCAACATTTGCCAGATGAGAGCTAAGCTGATGGGGATCCCGGTCCGAGAGCAGCTTGACAGCAGTTAACTGTAGGTGCTAAAAAAGGCAAGTGGACTTGCTTGAAATCCTTAAAGACATTTGACCTCTCATCTGAAAGACTTCTTCAGTTCTGAAGAAGCCATTTGGATGACAGGTGAAATGTCTTCAAGGATTTCAAGCAAGTCCAGTTGCCTTCTTTAGCACCTATGGTTTATGATGAGCAGGGTGACTGAGAACCTTCACAGACATACTTGACAGCAGTTTGGGTACAAACCTTCATAACAGGAAGTGACTTCCATTTAACACTTTGGGGTCTGAGGGTATTTTCTGGCACTTTAATTATTTTGGTATGCTCTGATTTTGTTGTCAATTTCAACAAATCTAAGCAGTATTTTCAAAGTCATATGACTTTTTTGTATTCAGCACAAGTTCAGCTACAATAATATCTATGTAGTATGTATGTCATGATTGTAATTTAAAAAAAAAAATAGCAGATAAATGAAGATGTTGTAAAAAGCAGTTTCCGAACTGTATTGGAATGTGTGATATAAACATGACCTTACCCATTGTGACAAAGCATTTTGGTTACTTGAGGTGATTCTTTTCAGTCTTAGGGATGGATCCAGCACAAAAACTTAAATCTACTCCACTGATTTGGACAATTAACTGGCCATCAAAAAGTCTGATTGTTTTAGGATGAAAGGTTGGTAGTGGGAGGGGTATTCAATGAAAAGAGTAAAAAATTCCATTCCATTCAATGAGAAGAGTGAAAACCCCTCCCACTACCATCTCTTAATCCCATCAGGTCAACTCTTAATCCCATCAGGTCAAGTCCCAATGGGTAAAGTAATGTATGTTTGTTTTTTCACACATTCCAACACATTTCTAAAACTGCTTTTTACAACATCTTCATTTATGTGGTATTTGACTTTATTTTGGTATTTGACTCTATTCAGTGTGTCTTGAAATTAACTCTTGTCCTATTTTATTCAGTTCAGAGCCACAACCAACTCTGTTACTCTGTTACATGATTACTCTGTAATTTTGCTCCCAATCCAACTTCAAATTTTACTCTCTAAACTCAAAACTGAGCAAAATGAACTATTTTTGAGGAAAATACATTTAACTCTGGAAAAATTGCTCAGTCATTTTTCCTCTGTGTGCACAACAGCGCACGTATATCAACCGACCTGCTCATAAGAAATAGGATAAATATTTACACTTATACAAGTTGATTTTTGGCTGGATTGAGTCAAAGTTCAAAATGACACCGCTCATCATCAGTGTCACAGTTCTCAAGATTGTATTGGATCACTGTCCTGAATCATGAATTGAATTGCTGCCCTGAATTGAATCACTGTCCTGAATCATCTGAAGCACATAAAATCCTCATGCCATCTCGTAACAAGTTTTACCTCCAAACAGGTAGCCTAAACTATGGCTGATGTATTTTATCCTGTTTACAGTGGGCGTTCCCACGGTGAAAGAGAAACCAATTGAAACTGAAAGAGAGAAAGTGATTATCATGTCGTTACCATGTGAAAAGTCTTTTATGAATGCGTAAGTAGGCACTCAACGCTCCGACTCTGGTGTGACTGAGTAAGGTGACAAGTTTTATGTTTAAACTAATTTTGGTCATTTAAAAAATATAATATTATTTGGCAGTGGGCACATAGAAAAGGGTAAAGTATAGAGTTTGTCAATATGTTTATCATGCTTGTATGATTAAAAACTCGTGAAGATATTTATCAAAATACATGACGTACTCATTCTAAACCGTCTGAGCTTCGCAGATGAAGCTCTCGACCCCAGAGGGTTAAACATGGCCGACATATAGAGTGGAGTTCTTTTGCGGACTGCCTTAAAAACAGCGTGTTGACTCCATCTCTGTTACTCAGGGGCTCCAGCACCACCTCTGCTAACAAAGTCTCAGTAGAGACACAGTCCTGGAGTGTATGGCCTGTGATGATCCTTGCAGCTTGGTTTAACAACCTATTTAGTTGTAGTATTTGTGTTTTGTTGCACTGCACAAGAGATGACAGCCAGGCAGTGGCCTTTTCTGCTCCTCGGACCTCCCTGATCCATCCTGATGCCCCATGTCTGGTTGGAGAGTCATCACATCGCTCCTGTGGAGGATGGGACCATATGGACAGTTGAAAGTCACACTTGGAAGACACTCTGGGCACTTACAGTAATGCTTTTATGGCTGAGGACTACAATTGATTTGCTAACTTTAGGACTGCAGTTGTCATGAACAGTTTTGCACTCAAGTTTCCATTTATGAAGAGTTACAGTAGTCCTTGAAAGTTTGTGAACCCTTTAGAATTTTCTATATTTCTGCATAAATATGACCTAAAACATCATCAGATTTTCACACAAGTCCTAAAAGTAGATAAAGAGAACCCAGTTAAACAAATAAAACAAAAATATTATACTTGGTCACTTATTTATTGAGGAAAATGATCCAATATTACATATCTGTGAGTGGCAAAAGTATGTGAACCTCTCGGATTAGCAGTTAATTTGAAGGTGAAATTAGAGTCAGGTGTTTTCAATCAATAGGATGACAATCAGGTGTGACTGGGCACCCTGTTTTATTTGAAGAACAGGGATCTATCAAAGTCTGATCTTCACAACACATCTTTGTGGAAGTGTATCATGGCACGAACAAAGGAGATTTCTGAGGACCTCAGAAAAAAGTGTTATTGATGCTCATCAGGCTAGAAAAGGTTACAAAACCATCTCTAAAGAGTTTGAACTCCACCAATCCACAGTCAGACAGATTGTGTACAAATGGAGGAAATTCAAAACCATTGTTACCCTCTCCAGGAGTGGTCGACCAACAAAGATCACTCCAAGAGCAAGGCGTGTAATAGTCGGCGAGGTCACAAAGGACCCCAAGGTAAGTTCTAAGCAACTGAAGGCCTCTCTCACATTGGCTACCGTTAATGTTCATGAGTGCACCATCAGTAGAACACTGAACAACAACGGTGTGCATGGCAGGGTTGCAAGGAGAAGCCACTGCTCTCCAAAAAGAACATTGCTGCTCGTCTGCAGTTTGCTAAAGATCATGTGGACAAGCCAAAAGGCTACTGGGAAAATGGTTTGTGGACAGATGAGACCAAAATATAACTTTTTGGTTTAAATGAGAAGTGTTATGTTTGGAGAAAGGAAAACACTGTATTCCAGCATAAGAACCTTATCCCATCTGTGAAACATGGTGGTGGTAGTATCATGGTTTGGGCCTGTTTTGCTGCATCTGGGCCAGGATGGCTTGCCATCATTGATGGAACAATGAATTCTGAATTATATCAGCGAAGGTACGGTGTTTTCCCAACAATAAACCCTGGGTGGCCTTTGAACTAAAAGCCCTATTAAATGAGAAGAAGAAGGTTTTTAAATCTGGCAACAAGGAGGAGATGAGGAGAGTGCAGAGGGAGCTGAAGAGGGGGATAAGGAGAGGCAAGGACAGCTACAAGAGGAAGCTGGAGGAGCGCCTCAAGGGAAGCAACACTGGAGAGGTATGGAGAGGCCTGAAAACCATCTCTGGTCACACAAAGGACAGTGGGAAGGGCCCTGTATCTGGGGGCCAGGACTGGGCAAATGAGTTGAATCTCTTTTTGAACAGATTTGACTGTGCCACCCCACCCTCCCCCACTCACCATAGTCCTGACCTGTCTGTGACATCACTCCACCCCCCCATTATATCTCTGACACCAACAGCTCCCTCCTCACACCACATCACCCCCCTCTGCTCCCTGCCAGACCAATCCACACACTCCACCCCCGACCTCACTCTACAGGAGTCACACCTTGGCTACACCCCTCACCTCTCCATAACAGCTGATCAGGTGTTGAAGGAGCTGAGGAGGATCAAGACGAGGAAAGCTGCTGGCCCTGATGGTATCAACTCCAGACTGCTTAAGGACTGTGCAGATCAGCTCTGTGTGATTCTTCTGTACATTTTCAACCTGAGCCTAAGTCTGGAGAAAGTTCCACTTCTGTGGAAAACATCATGTGTGGTTCCAGTTCCCAAGACTGCGCACCCCAGGAAGCTCAATCATTTTCAGCCAGTAGCTTTAACATCTCACCTAATGAAGATCATGGAGAGGATTGTTCTCTCCCACCTCCGACACCTGGTGAACAGCGAGCTGGACCCCCTGCAGTTCACATATCGACTGGGCATTGGTGTGGATGACGCTGTTATTTACGTGTTACACCGGTCACTTTTGCACCTGGAGGACACTGGGAGCAATGTGAGAATCATGTTCTTTGACTTCTCCAGTGCTTTCAACACAATCCAGCCATCACTGTTAGGGGGAAGCTGGAAGGAGCTGGTGTCGACTGCCACCTGGCTGCATGGATCATCGACTACCTCATTAACAGGCCACAGTATGTGAGGCTCCACGACTGTGTGTCTGATGTGGTAGTCTGCAGCACAGGGGCTCCACAGGGTACAGTGCTCTCTCCTTTCCTCTTTACACTTTACACATCTGACTTCAGCTACAACATGGACAGCTGCCACCTCCAGAAGTTCTCAGATGATACAGCCATCGTTGGACGTGTGTCAGAGAGGGACGATCTGGAGTACAGAGAGGTCATCACCAACTTTGTTGCCTGGTGCGAACTGAACCACCTGTGCATCAATGCCAGCAAGACAAAGGAGGAGGTGATCGATTTCAGAAGGACTGTTCCTCAAATTGCACCAGTGAACATCCAGGGTTTGGACATTGAGATCATGGAGGAGTACAAATACCTGGGTGTTCACCTCAACAACAAACTGGACTGGACTAACAACACAGATGTCCTGTACAAGAAAGGCCAAAGTCGTCTCCACCTGTTGAGAAGACTGAGGTCTTTTGGTGTGTTCAGGACACTGCTTAGGACTTTTTATGACTCTGTGGTAGCATCAGCAATTTTCTACGCTGTGGTCTGCTGGGGCTGTGGAAGTTCAGAAAGGGACAGGAAGAAACTTAATAAACTAGTCAGAACGGCTGGCTCAGTCTTGGACTGTCTTCTGGACTCCATCGAGGTGGTGGGTGAGAGGAGGATGTTAGCCAAGCTAACATCAATCATGGATAACCCCTCTCACCCCCTACATGAGGCTGTGGGGGCTTTAAGCAGCTCTTTTAGTAGTAGACTGCTACACCCACAGTGTAAGAAGGAGAGATACCGCAGGTCATTCATACCTGCTGCTGTCAGACTGTATAACACCCACAACTTGTAATGTAGCACCAATAATCTGTTTGTCATTATATTGGCACTACTTCACCACTACTACCTTTGCCATCTCTCATCGATGCAATTATTATGTGCAATAATATAGGCCTTAAACTATTTTTATGCATATATATATATATATATATATATATATATATATATATATATATATATATATATATATATATATATATACACACTATTCAAAAGTTTGGGGTCACTTTAAAATTTCCTTATTTTTGAAAGAAAAGCACTGTTCTTTTCAATGAAGATCACTTTAAACTAATCAGAAATACACTCTATACAGTACACTGCTAATGTGGTAAATGACTATTCTAGCTGCAAATGTCTGTTTTTTGGTGCAATATCTACATAGGTGTATAGAGGCCCATTTCCAGCAACTATCACTCCAGTGTTCTAATGGTACAATGCGTTTGCTCATTGCCTCAGAAGGCTACTGGATGATTAGAAAACCCTTGTACAATCATGTTAGCACAGCTGAAAACAGTTTAGCTCTTTAGAGAAGCTATAAAACTGACCTTCCTTTGAGCAGATTGAGTTTCTGGAGCATCACATTTGTGGGGTCGATTAAATGCTCAAAATGGCCAGAAAAATGTCTTGACTATATTTTCTATTAATTGTACAACTTATGGTGGTAAATAAAAGTGTGACTTTTCATGGAAAACACAAAATTGTCTGGGTGACCCCAAACTTTTGAATGGTAGTGTGTGTGTATATATATATATATATATATATATATATATATATATAAAATTTGTGCATATATGTGTGTGTGTATATATACAGAGTCTACCTGTAATGTGCAATTTTTCCGAGCCTCTCAATAAGGCAATTTTTCTCTACTTTTTCACGGTAGATAATGCAAATAGCCCTCTGTATTTAATCTTTCGTTTGTCTAATTTTTATTTCAGTTTTATTTGTTATCTGTATGACATTTTCTTGCTACTGTAACACGTGAATTTCCCCAATGTGGGATGAATAAAGTGAATCTAACCTAATCAAATCGAATTCTAAAGCAAAATCTCAGGACATCTGTCCATGAACTGAATCTCAAGAGAAGGTGGGTCATGCAGCAAGACAATGACACTAAGCACACAAGCCCTTCTACCAAAGAATGGTTAAAGAAGAATAACGTTAATGTTTTGGAATGGCCAAGTCAAAGTCCTGACCTTAATCCAATCGAAATGTTGTGGAAGGACCTGAAGTGAGCAGTTCATGTGAGGAAACTTACCACCATCCCAAAGTTGAAGCTGTTCTGTACGGAGGAATGGGCTAAAATTCCTCCAAGCCGGTGTGCAGGACTGGTCAACAGTTACCGGAAACGTTTAGTTGAAGTTATTGCTGCACAAGGGGGTCACACCAGATACTGAAAGCAAAGGTTCACATACTTTTGCCACTCACAGATATGTAATATTGGATCATTTTCCTCAATAAATAAATGACCAAGTATGATATTTTTCTCTCTTTTGTTTAACTTGGTTATCTTTATCTACTTTTAGGACTTGTGTGAAAATCTGACGATGTTTTAGGTCATATTTATGCAGAAATATAGAAAATTCTAAAGGGTTCACAAACTTTCAAGAACCACTGTATAACATCAATGAAACTGACTTCATGTGAAAACTGTTACTGTTATAGTCATGTTGTCTGTTGTTGTCCAGGTGAGGATGGGTTCCCTTTTGGGTCTGGTCCCTTTCAAGGTTTCTTCCTTGTGTCGTCTGGGGGAGTTTTTCCTTGCCACCATTGCCAAACTTGCTCATTCGGGATAGATTAGGGATGAAATTGGCTCATGTCTTGGGTCATTCAGATTCTGTAAAGCTGCTTTGGGACAATGTCTATTGTTAAAAGCGCTATACAAACAAACTGTTAGGACTTGGACTGTTTTGGCCTCTAGAGGCCGCTGTTATTTCCTTTTCGTGTCTTGTTTATTTTGGCCTCTAGAGGCCGCCACTGTTCCTGTGTTTTGTGTTTTTGTTAATTGCCTGTTAGTCCTAATTATCTTCACCTGTGTCCTTAATTAGTTTGTGTATTTATACCCCTGAGTTCAGTCCTCTTGTCACGGAGTCTTTGTGCTGTTATGTTTATCCCCAGTTTCCTTTGTACTGTGTTTTGTGGATCTTCTGAGCTTTTGCATTTTTGCCTTTTTCTTTTTGAATTATACTCTTTGTTTTTGTTTTTTTTGTTTTGCCTTGGATTGTATATAGTGTACATAGTATAAATAAACCTTTTGTTACTTTTTCTACTTCCGCCTCACGCCTCTGCATTTGAGTCATTCCCCTGGTGGCCTAGTGGGGGTTTGCTGGATCATCACACCAACGAACCAGGTTCGAATCCCAGCAAAACCCTAACAGAAAGACTCCGTCATGACCGACTCAGCAGAGGCTGCTTCAACTGTCTACCCGGCCAACCTTCAGGGAATTATGGCAGCTTTGACACGCTTCGGAGCGACCATGGACGCTCATGGACGTACGCTCACCAGCCAACGTGAGGCCCTTGCTCGCCACGAGGAACTGCTTCAGCAAATTGGGAAAACCCTGGCACAGCTGACATCTCTGCCTGCATCTCCTGCTACTGATCCAGTTCCTGCTCCTGATCCAGCTCCCACTCCTGCTCCAGTGCCTCCTGCCATGCTGCCTTCTTCACCTCGCGAACCCAGCCTTCCTGCACCACAGAGGTATGACGGCAAGCACAGTGAGTGCAGAGAGTTCCTTACCCAGTGTCAACTCACCTTTGAGCTTCAGCCTACCACCTACACTACGGATCGCCGCAAGATTGCCTTTGTGATCACCTTATTAGCTGGTAAGGCGCGAGCCTGGGCTACTGCTATCTGGCAAAGACAGGGACCTGAGTGCTTTGATTTCCAGCTGTTTTCTGAAGAGATGCTTCGGGTCTTCGATCAGGCAGACATCAGTACCGACGCAGCCCGAAAGCTCATGTCCATCCGGCAAGGAGGAAGCGTCGCAGATTACGCCATCTCGTTCCGAACACTCGCAGCAGTAAGTGGATGGAACGAGACTGCCCTGGTGTCAGCCTTCCACCATGGTCTGTCTGACCCCATCAAGGACAGCCTGGCCTCTATTGGATGCCCAAGTGACCTCGAAACTCTCATCTCACATTCTACTCGTCTGGACAACAGGATGAGAGAACGCCGCCAAGTCCTGAGCCCCCCCAGCCTCCCTACCTCTACCTAGAGCCCGTCTATCTCCTCCAGTGACTGTCCAGAACCCATGCAAGTGGGTCGTACTCGCCTCTCCGCATCTGAGAGGGAGCGCAGAAGGAGGGACAAGTGCTGCATCTACTGTGGCAAGCCTGGTCACTTCCGAGCATCATGTCCCGAACTCTCAGGAAAAGGACCACCCCGTCCAGCCGAGGGAGGGTTGTGACAGGGCCTACCCTCTCTCCCGGACTCCCTGGCCAAAGAATCTACATCCCGGTCTCCATCTCCTGGGGTGAGTCTGTCCACTCTTGTCAAGCTTTGTTAGACTCAGGGGCAGCTGGGAACTTTATGGATATTCTCTTCGCCCAAAGTATCAATGTCCCGACTGCACCTCTTGAAGTCCCACTGTCTGTGTCTGCCCTCAATGGCCAAGCGTTAGGTGATGGAAGAGTCACCCAAGTTACTTCTCCAGTCTTCCTCCAGTCTCAAGGTCACAAGGAAGAAATATCCCTGCACCTGATTCCTTCACCTGAGTTCCCAGTTATTCTAGGCCTTCCTTGGCTTACTCGCCACAACCCTCGCATAGACTGGGTAACAAGCCAGGTTGTGGAATGGGGCCCTGCATGCCATGCCTCTTGTCTGCTCTCTAGCTCTCCTGTGTCTCCTGCCGAGCCCCCTGATCTCACCGAGTTATCTCAAGTTCCCACAGAGTACTGGGATCTCAAGGAAGTATTCAGCAAGAGCAGGGCCGCCGTTCTTCCTCCGCACCGGGCCTACGACTGTGCCATCGACTTGCTCCCTGGGACTACCCCTCCTCGTGGCAGACTGTTTTCCCTCTCTCAGCCGGAACGCAAGGCCATGGAGGAATACCTCAAAGATGCTCTGGTCTCTGGGTTCATTCGACCCTCCACCTCACCTGCTGGTGCCGGCTTCTTCTTTGTCGGCAAGAAGGATGGGGGGCTTCGACCATGTATTGACTACAGGGGCCTGAACAAGATCACTGTGCGCAACCGATATCCCCTTCCGCTGATGTCCACTGCTTTCGACCTGCTCCAAGGCGCCACCGTCTTCACCAAGTTGGACCTACGGAACGCATACCACCTCATCCGTATCCGACAGGGAGACGAGTGGAAGACTGCCTTTAACACCCCGTCTGGGCACTACGAATACCAGGTGATGCCCTTCGGACTCACCAACGCACCAGCTGTTTTTCAGGCCCTAATCAACGATGTCTTAAGGGACATGATTAACCTGTACGTCTTTGTCTACCTCGATGACATCCTTATCTTTTCCAAGACCGTGCAGGAGCACCGCCACCATGTCCGCCAGGTTCTCCAGAGGCTGCTACAGAACAATCTGTTCGCCAAGGCCCAGAAATGCGAATTTCATGTTCCCGAGGTCTCCTTTCTGGGATTTATTGTACGGACAGGCCAACTCCAAATGGACCCTGCCAAGACCCTGGCCGTCCGGGACTGGCCTACTCCCAAGTCCGTTAAGGAGGTTCAGCGGTTCTTAGGATTCGCTAACTTCTACCGCAAGTTCATCAGGAACTTCAGTTCTGTGGCAGCACCCATGTCAGACCTCACCAAAGGGACAGGTGGATCTTATGGCTGGTCTCCTCAGGCAGAAAAGGCGTTCAAAGACCTCAAGGCCCGCTTCTGCACGGCACCCATTCTGGTCCTCCCGGACACCTCCCAACCATTCATCGTGGAGGTGGACGCCTCGGACAGTGGTGTCGGCGCGGTACTCTCTCAACGTTCGGAAGGAAAGCTGCACCCCTGCGCTTACTTCTCCCACCTCCTGAGTCCTGCGGAGTCCCGGTACGATGTGGGGGATCGAGAACTGTTAGCGGTCAAACTGGCCCTTGAGGAGTGGAGGCACTGGCTGGAGGGAGCGCAACATCCATTCCTGGTTTGGACTGACCACAAGAACCTGGAGTACCTCCAGCAAGCCAAGAGACTAAACCCTCGACAGGCTAGGTGGGCCCTGTTTTTCAGTCGGTTTGACTTCACCCTCTCGTACCGTCCCGGCTCCAAGAACACCAAACCTGACGCACTGTCCAGGCTGTTCTCTGCCACTAACAGGGAGAATGAAGTCGGGCCTATTATCCCGGTGTCCCGGATTGTGGCCCCTGTCCGCTGGGGTATTGAGGAGGCTGTTCGACGAGCCCAACGCCAGGACCCCGGTCCTGGGACGGGGCCACCGGGCCTCTTGTACGTCCCACATCAAGCCCGGGCCAAGGTTCTCCAGTGGGGTCACTCTTCCCCTCTCACCGCCCACCCGGGAGCTCGGAGGACCCTGGACTTCCTGAAAAGACGCTTCTGGTGGCCTAACATGGAGCAGGAAGTAAGGTCATTTGTCCTGTCCTGTGAGGTTTGCACCAGAACCAAGAACCCACGACAGCGTCCCCAGGGTCTCCTGCATCCTCTGACCATTCCCCGGCGTCCCTGGTCCCACGTGGCAGTCGACTTCATCACGGGTCTCCCTGAGTCACAAGGTAACATGGTCATTTTGGTCATTGTTGACAGATTCTCCAAGGCCTGCCGCTTCATACCTCTGTGCAAACTCCCCTCTGCTCTTGAAACAGCGAAACTTATATTTAATCATGTCTTCCGAGTCTTTGGTCTTCCACAGGACATCGTCTCAGACCGAGGGCCCCAGTTCTCCTCCCGAGTGTGGCACGGGTTCTGCAAGGTCATCGGAGCCACTGCCAGCCTCTCCTCTGGGTTTCACCCACAGTCCAATGGTCAGACGGAGAGGCTCAACCAGGACCTGGAAACCACCCTGCGAGGCCTGGCTATGGATAACCCGACATCGTGGAGCACCTGGCTGCCATGGGCAGAGTACGCCCACAACACCCTGCAGTCATCGGCCACCAAGCTGTCGCCATTCCAGTGCCAATTCAGGTTCCAGCCACCTCTGTTCCCGGACCAGGAGGAGGACGCGGGGGTGCCCTCGGTCAACCAATATGTGAGACGGTGTCGCAAGACCTGGAGCAAGGTCAGGAAGACCCTCATACAGACCTCCAGAACCAACCAGACTCAGGCCAACCGCCACAGAAGACCTGCACACACTTTCCGCCCTGGGCAGCGGGTTTGGCTGTCCACTAAGGACCTTCCGCTGCGGGTGGAGAACCGCAAGCTTGCCCCTCGCTACATTGGCCCCTTCAAGGTGGTGCGCAGGGTGAACCCTGTCTCCTACCGTCTCCAGTTGCCCCGGACTCTGAGGATCAACCCCACTTTCCATGTTTCCCTGTTGCGGCCTGTACTGATGTCTACGTATGCCCCTGCACCTAGGAACCCCCCACCCCCCCGCATCTTCCAGGGGCAGACTGTGTTCACTGTGCATCGCCTGCTTGACTCCCGCCGGGTCCGCGGCGGGTTGCAATATCTGGTGGACTGGGAGGGCTATGGTCCTGAGGAGCGCTGCTGGGTTCCTGCTCGGGATGTCCTAGATAAAGAACTGTGTCGGGACTTCCATTCGGCCCATCCGGATCGCCCTGGGAACGTCAGGAGACGCTCCTAGAGGGGGGGGGTCCTGTTAGGACTTGGACTGTTTTGGCCTCTAGAGGCCGCTGTTATTTCCTTTTTGTGTCTTGTTTATTTTGGCCTCTAGAGGCCGCCACTGTTCCTGTGTTTTGTGTTTTTGTTAATTGCCTGTTAGTCCTAATTATCTTCACCTGTGTCCTTAATTAGTTTGTGTATTTATACCCCTGAGTTCAGTCCTCTTGTCACAGAGTCTTTGTGCTGTTATGTTTATCCCCAGTTTCCTTTGTACTGTGTTTTGTGGATCTTCTGAGCTTTTGCATTTTTGCCTTTTTCTTTTTGAATTATACTCTTTGTTTTTGTTGTTTTTTGTTTTGCCTTGGATTGTATACAGTGTACATAGTATAAATAAACTTTTTGTTACTTTTTCTACTTCCGCCTCACGCCTCTGCATTTGAGTCATTCCCCTGGTGGCCTAGTGGGGGTTTGCTGGATCATCACACCAACGAACCAGGTTCGAATCCCAGCAAAACCCTAACACAAACTTGACTTGACAGTAGTCCAAGTGTGAATATAACAAAGTATGACACATAGTTTGGAGTAGTTCCTTTGTAACAAAGCCTTCTGCATGGCTTATGGCAGGCAGGCCAGCCAGAAGTTGCTATATGACTTTCTCAGTGTGAGCTGCCCACTGAAGATAGTGGTCCAGAGTTACACCCAGATATGTGAATGAAGTGACCTGCTTGTAATCATTCACTCCATCCATTACTGTGACATATTTACAGAGAGTGTTGCACAACTCACAATGGGAGTAAACAGTAGTAGCAAGATAGCAGATCACAATGATTACCTGCCAGCTTTTGTTCTGTTATTGCAGATGTTTTTTTTGGTTCCATTTCTTCCTGAAGATTTCACCTTTTCCATTGCATTCTCCATTCCTGCACTCTGCTTCCTCTCCAAACTAATGATGCTCACTGATGTCATCATGGTTCACACTGGAAAAGCCAGCTATATTTTGGTTCCAGCTGGGAACCAACTTTTCAGGTTCTGAACCAATTTATTTTTGGCCGAAATACTCTGAACGGTTCAAAATTTGGTGTCTGAACCAGAACAGAACCCATTCCCTGTTGGTTGAAAAGGGGTATGTGTCAAGTTGGAATTGGTGGGAAATTTGTATAAATATCATATTTGGCAGCTCAGATAAATCAAAAGTCCTAATATCCCTATTTCAGGGAAAGAAGTCTGACTGACTACATGGTGACTGGCAGGAACTGACAGCCAATCACAGAGCAGACAATGCATATGAGTCTAATTGTAGTCTCAGAATGGAAAATTATTCAGTACCAATGGAGTTTGACCTTTTTTAAGTATTAGGCCCTGGTCCCACAAGACCTATAACTACAACTATGACTATACCTCTGCCTGAATTTGGTTCCAGTCTGGAGCAGTCACACCACAACTATAATCCCCACTATAATATTGCTTGGTCCTGCCACTCTGGTAAATAATGCATGCAACTTAGGAATAGTCATTGAAGTTTTTTCCAAGTAGTAGCACATTATTCTGGGTCATACTGTACAGCTTGGACTTCAAAACAATCCATGCACACACTCCGGTGGTTGATATAATATGGATAGGTCACGCACTATGGAAATATAATAAAAAAAGATATAAAATACAGAGGGCGGCACGGTGGTGTAGTGGTTAGCGCTGTCGCCTCACAGCAAGAAGGTCCTGGGTTCGAGCCCCGGGGCCGGCGAGGGCCTTTCTGTGCGGAGTTTGCATGTTCTCCCCGTGTCCGCGTGGGTTTCCTCCGGGTGCTCCGGTTTCCCCCACAGTCCAAAGACATGCAGGTTAGGTTAACTGGTGACTCTAAATTGACCGTAGGTGTGAATGTGAGTGTGAATGGTTGTCTGTGTCTATGTGTCAGCCCTGTGATGACCTGGCGACTTGTCCAGGGTGTACCCCGCCTTTCGCCCGTAGTCAGCTGGGATAGGCTCCAGCTTGCCTGCGACCCTGTAGAAGGATAAAGCGGCTAGAGATAATGAGATGAGATAAAATACAGAGTAGTTACTGATTTTAATACAGATGCATCACGGATGCTAATAATTTCCGGATTGTTCACGGATATTTCAGTAAATTATAGACTGGTTACCGATTTCATACAAATGATGCATCATGGATAAAAAATTAAGAAGTCTAAAACGATTAAATATTTGGACTGCTGAAGTTCATAATTTAAAATATATTACCTGCATTTATATGTATACTTTATTAATTTACTATTGATATTTCATGGAAAAGCACATATCCGTGAATAAAAGATCCATGGTTTGTATTATATATTTTTATTTCATGTAAATCCATGTTCCGTGACTTCATGATTGTAGCAACCCGTATAGATAAGTCGGAAGTCCACTGACGTTGAAGGTATTTTTATTTGTACGTTCGTTACACCTTCGCTTGTAAACACCATGAAAACTACAAATACAAATAGAAAAAAAAGTTATTCAATCCTTGTAAACAATAAAATCCTTCCAAATAACTTAGATTTATAGGCATCTATAATTAACTAGGTTATATCAATAAAGTAAAAGATATACACCATTTTAAACTATCTACAGTTTGCCTTTATAAATTTAAAATTATATTAAATGTAAATGGAATACAGCACCAAGCTTGTGACTCTACCTTGTTACTGACAAAAAGGAGCTTGAATATATATTAAATACAGCACCAAACTTATGACTCCTTGCTTTCATATTGGCTTGAAATGGCTTGGATATTAACTGAACACAGTATCAAACACAACTCTTTGGCAAGAAAACTGCACTAACTATGCAACCCTTTATACACAATACATTTTCTGTATAAAACACAGTTTCTGTATCAAAACAACAGAGAGTAGCAGCAACCTATACCTATACAAGGACTCTTGGTTTAGATACACACTGTCATAGATTGAGACACACATTGCCCATTTAAACACATAATTCAATGCAAATACACTGTTTTAAGACAATACACAATCTTGGACATATAAACTGCATTCTACTACACACTGACCTTGTGAGCATATCAATATACAGGTGCTAGATTCATCTTTAAGTTAGGAAAACATCTCAAGTTCTGTTCAGTTCTTCTGTTTTGGTGCCGATTCTTACAGGAAGTGGTGCAAAGCATCATGGGAGAGAATTCAAAATGGTGGTGCCGAGTGAGCGATAATAGGGGAAACAAACACTCAGCGACTGCTACAATGATGCAACAAGGATGTGCAAAGATGCCCAGGAAAATAGCATGTGCTCAGACAATGTCAAATGTAAACAATTACCTGATTGGTCAGATGTTTTATCGGATCAGGTCCAGACCTGGAAAAATGGCTCCAGAAGCAATCTCAGTGATATGGATAAACCCAGGCCTGGGCTATAGATAGTTTTCACTGACATCACGGCATTCCGGGGAACGCCCTCCAGCCGCCATATTGTGGGGCAAACAAAGGACCATCGTCATTACCGGCTACGTTATCTCGGACGAATTTATAAAGTTATATAGTCAGTTTTCTAAAATAAAGATCAATGTCGGCAAAATCAAGCAAACGGAAGTATATGAATACATTGGACGACATCTCACGACAACGGTATGCAGCCAAAGTGGCCTTGATTGGGGGAATTGACCCCTACGAAGTGGACAAAGATGCATTTTCAAGTGACTATGCAGGGCTGCCATCCATATCGTACCCTGATATTGTGAACTATTTTGTGAATAGTAAAAGTGCCTACACACTTGACGACCTCAAAGCATACAAGTCGCTGGAGTCATACAATTATTTTGTCTGTGGCTGGGTCCGTGAAGTCCACCATATAAAAACAAGTGACAGTCGTGTCCTAATTACAGCCAAGGTATGTAAACATTGGAATTTTAGAGCTCTCAACACTGCATATAAATATATGTGTGTGTATAATATCGAGTTGATTTAAGACTATTATGAATACTGTGCAATATTACTTTGCATCGGAAAGCTGCGCACATTTCGCAAATGTGCGCAGCTTTCCGATTCACTGTTTTTTCTCATCCTTATACTTCCTATGTTTCATGGACTGTAACGGATTTGCTTATTTAGTAATTTTAATACAGAATTCATCTCATCTCATCTCATTATCTCTAGCCGCTTTATCCTTCTACAGGGTCGCAGGCAAGCTGGAGCCCATCCCAGCTGACTACGGGCGAAAGGCGGGGTACACCCTGGACAAGTCGCCAGGTCATCACAGGGCTGACACATAGACACAGACAACCATTCACACTCACATTCACACCTACGGTCAATTTAGAGTCACCAGTTAACCTAACCTGCATGTCTTTGGACTGTGGGGGAAACCGGAGCACCCGGAGGAAACCCACGCGGACACAGGGAGAACATGCAAACTCCGCACAGAAAGGCCCTCGCCGGCCCCGAGGCTCGAACCCGGACCTTCTTGCTGTGAGGCGACAGCGCTAACCACTACACCACCGTGCCGCCAATACAGAATTTACTTTGAAATTATAATCAGACACTCCAACGCCCCCCCCTAAAAAAAAAAATCGGATCTGCGCGATTCAGCCGTGAAAAAGGCGGCATCCACCAAAAGGCACGCTGTTTGCATCCCTGCATACAGAATAGACCTAAAATGTTTTTCAAAAATGACCCTTGCATGAGTGAAGTGACAAGTGTGAAATAGAAACGTGACAAACGAGCAATATTAAGTGTACATTACAATGTAAACGTACACTCAGCGGTTCCAGTTAGGCATTCTCAAGAGATTGTTTACATGATGTTTTGGTTTCCAAAAACAAACTTAAACACAATTGATTGTTTATTTAAACAACTTACCACTTATAAAATGATCGGAGCAGACTTTGCTGTGTTTGGAAGGCTGATAATCCTTGCGGTTGATTCTCGCAAGCCATAGATTTCTCCTTTGTATGCTGAGTTTCTTTGTTTGCTCGCCTTCGTGCTCCCGTACAGTGGGAATTCCATAAAAGCTCCACTTGACGTCATCATCTGACCTATTACGACAGCTGTGAATACAACAGATGTGCACCATTGCTAGCTTTAAATAGCCTGCTTGGGTTCTTTTGAAGACTTTGTACTCGCGCGTTACAATGTGTGCTCAGTGACCCATACGGTAAGCTTGACCCGCAAGATGGCCACCACTAGGGAATCCCCGACTCTGTGACGTCATGTGAAAACTATCTATAGGTATCATTACTGGTCTGGTGTGACCACCATCCACATAAACTGCAGGGGACTGATTTATTTATACTTACTGTTATAGTTATAGTTATGTTTTTTGGTATTGTGGGACTGAGCCTTGAGTTTAGTTTTTTAGCACTGTTTTTGTGGGTGAATGAGAAATGATAGGCAGCGACTTTTTGTAACAATTGTATTGTTACCCAGTTGTTGAGTTAAAGCCACTATCATCCCCCCTGGGGTGGCATGGTGGTGTAGTGGTTAGCGCTGTTGCCTCACAGCAAGAAGGTCTGGGTTCGAGCCCCGTGGCTGGCGAGGGCCTTTCTGTGCGGAGTTTGCATGTCCTCCCCGTGTCCGCTTGGGTTTCCTCTGGGTGCTCCAGTTTCCCCCACAGTCCAAAGACATGCAGGTTAGGTTAACTGGTGACTCTAAATTGACCGTAGGTGTGAATGTGAGTGTGAATGGTTGTCTGTGTCTATGTGTCAGCCCTGTGATGACCTGGCGACTTGTTCAGGGTGTACCCCGCCTTTCACCCGTAGTCAGCTGGGATAGGCTCCAGCTTGCCTGCGACCCTGTAGAACAGGATAAAGCAGCTAGAGATAATGAGATGAGATGAGATGAGATCATCCCCCCTCCCCCATTTCAAACTTGATTGCAATGGGCAAAAGTTATTCTTACACAATATACTGTATGTTGTTTATTCTCTGGGGTTGCTTTTAGCTAGCATTCATGTATTTCATGCCAAACCTTTGACAGCCTGAAGACCAAAACACCCATGTTGGCTAAATACATGGAGAAAAGAGGGATAGGTTTCCCGATAATGTTTCCCTTAAAGGCTAAAGAATGAGTTGAGAGACTCTCGAAAGCAACCAATGTTGTCTCTGTACGTGGTTTTCCCAAACTCACTCGTAAGAAGGAGTCTAAAGAGCAACAGAATAAAGATCGTCTTTGCAATGCACGTCCCAATATTGGTATTAGTAGTTGCTAAATCCAGTCGATGAGCTCACATGGTGTTCGTTTTTTTTTACCAAAAAAACAATTAAATATAGTGTTTAAAATACTTTAATATATTGTATCATCAATAAGCATTTTCTCTCTCTCATATATATATATATATATATATATATATATATATATATATATATATATATATATATACATACTAGTATACACACACACACACACACACACACACAGTGGTGCTTGATGTTTGTGAACCCTTTAGAATTTTCGATATTTCTGCATAAATATGACCTAAAACATTGTCAGATTTTCACACAAAGTCCTAAAAGTAGGGAAAGAGAACCCAGTTAAACAAATGAGACAAAAATATTATACTTGGGATTTATTTATTGAGAAAAATGATCCAATATTACATATCTGTGAGTGGCAAAAGTATGTGAACCTCTAGGATAAGCAGTAAATTTGAAGGTGAAATTAGAGTCAGCTGTTTTCAATCAATAGGATGACAATCAGGTGTGAGTGGGCACCCTGTTTTATTTAAAGAACAGAGATCTATCAAAGTCTGATCTTTACAACACATATTTGTGGAAGTGCATCATAGCACAAGCAAAGGAGATTTCTGAGGACCCCAGAAAAAGCGTTGTTGATGCTCATCAGGCTGGAAAAGGTTACAAAACCATCTCTAAAGAGTTTGGACTCCACCAATCCACAGTCAGACAGAATGTGTACAAATGGAGGAAGTTCAAGACCATTGTTACCCTCCCCAGTAGTGGTCGACCAACAAAGATCACTCCAAGAGCAAGGGATGTAATGGATGGTGAGGTCACAAAGGACCCCAGGGTAACTTCACAGCAGTTGAAGGCCTCTCTGACATTGGCTAATGTTCATGAGTGCACCATCAGGAGAACACTGACCAACAACGGTGTGCATGGCAGGGTTGCAAGGAGAAAGCCACTGCTCTCCAAAAAGAACATTGCTGCTCATGTGCAGTTTGCTAAAGATCATGTGGACAAGCCAGAAGGCTATATAAATGTTTTGTGGATGGATGAGACCAAAATAGAATTTTTTGGTTTAAATGAGAAGCGTTATGTTTGGAGAAAGGAAAACACTGCATTCCAGCATAAGAACTGTATACCATCTGTGAAACATGGTGGTGGTAGTATTATGGTTTGGGCCTGTTTTGCTGCATCTGGGCCAGGATGGATTGCCAACATTGATGGAACAATGAATTCTGAATTACACCAGCGAATTCTAAAGGAAAATGTCAGGACATCTGTCCATGAACTGAATCTCAAGAGAAGGTGGGTCATGCAGCAAGACAACAACCCTAAGCACACAAGTCATTCTACCAAAGAATGGTTAAAGAAGAATAAAGTTTATGTTTTGGGATGACCAAGTCAAATTCCTGACCTTAATATAATCAAAATGTTGTGGAAGGACCTGAAGCGAGCAGTTCATGTGAGGAAACCCACCAACATCCCAGAGTTGAAGCTGTTCTGTATGGAGGAATGGGCTAAAATTCCTCCAAGCCAGTGTGCAGGACTGATCAACAGTTACCAGAAACGTTTAGTTGCAGTTATTGCTGCACAAGGGGGTCACACCAGATACTGAAAGCAAAGGTTCACATACTTTTGCCACTCACAGATATGTAATATTGGATCATTTTCTTCAATAAATAAATGACCAAGCATAATATTTTTGTCTCATTTGATTGACAAGTTTTTTTTAATCTACTTTTATGACTTGTGTGAAAATCTGATGATGTTTTAGATCATATTTATTCAGAAATTTCAAAAATTGTAAAGGGTTCACAAACTTTCAAGCACCACTGTATGTACCTTTGATTATAATGGTTCTGTTCAAACTGGTGAAAATGTGATCTATCTATCTATCTATCTATCTATCTATCTATCTATCTATCTATCTATCTATCTAAAATTAATCATTAATAATTGAAACTACTTTACAGTTTTTGGGTAATATTTTTTGTTCGAAGCATGTTTTTTTTAATTTAAATGAAGAAACATTCACATGAAAGAATGAGCAAATAATAAACTAAACGTTTAAGTAAATGTGTTCCCCATGCTCACTCATTTCACTGTTCCTGAAACATACAGTCAGGATTATTTCAACTCTTATCCACAATGTCAAGTTAGCAATGTTCTTCCTTATATGTGCATGTGCAGAGAGAGAGAGAGAGAGAGAGAGAGAGAGGTTTTGATCTGTCTCTACCTAAAGAGGTTGAATTGACCTCATATATATACTAGTATACTTCTTTAGGTAGAGACAAATCAAAACCTCTCTCTCTCTCGCACACACACACATTACAGGTGCACAAATATCTCATTTATTACACTAAATTCAATAATCACTCGCCTAATGGTGTTAAATTTGATTAAAAATGTGCCGATATCAATGTGGCATTACGATATCCATACACAAGTCCATAACATATTGAAATGTATTCATAATATTTTGCGTATATGTATTTTCTAATTAACTCAATGTACTTGCAATGTACAAGAAAAATAATTGAACACCGGCAGCAGATTCAACAGGAGTTTCCCCCATTCGCAGTCTGTGTATTCGGCTGTGAGCAAGTTGCTCTTCGTTTTGAACGAGTGGTCCAGGTCTCTCGTAAATTCCAGCAAACTAAAGGACTACTTTGGCTATGATGTTGTTCTGGAAAACCATGTTAGCTTGATGGTGGATCTTAGGAGGTAATTCAAGACACTCTTGGCCTTAAGAGGCTTTTGGGAAACCCACTCCAGATTAGTAAGAAAAGTAAAATAAACAACCAAACTTGGAAACAGCCTGGGGTTACTTTTATTATGCACCACAATATATCTAGCTTGGCCTATCTGGATCAGGTTGAAATCTTCACACAGTGGTGTGAGAGCAACGAATTTTCTCTGCAGGTTGGCAAGATGAAGGAGCTGGTGGTGAACTTTGGGGGAAAAAACACACAGGAGGAGTTACAGCACCCGTTTGATCATCAGGACCCCCAAGGAGAAAGTCTCACACTTCAAATATCGGAGTTCTAAAGGAGTTCAGCCCTCCAAAGATTTAACTTGATTTGTATACACTGAGATGGTGGTGAAGAAAGCACAATGGTTTCCTTGTACAATCTCTGCAGACTGAGGAAGTTCAGATTGCCCTCTTACCTTTTTCTACAAGAGCACCACTGAAGGCATCCTGAGGGGCAACATGAATAGGATGAAATACTACTGGTCTGGACTGCAAATCCCTGAAAAGCATAGTGTGATCAGTGGAAAGTACCAGTGGTGAACATCTGCCAGACCTGCAGGACATCTATATCTGGCTAGAGAAAGAGGGAAAGCTAGGAGGACAATCAAGGACTCCAGTCACCCAAACCACAGCTTGTCCTCAGGACTATGTTCATGAGCAGCAGCATGAGAACTGATGCAAGAGTGTTTCATAAGGAGCTACTTTCCACAACTGACTAGGGTTCCTCCAATCAGGCGTAATTTCATGGATACACACATACACTCTCTCTCTCTCACACACACACACACACACACACACACAGATGCACCTACGAGGACCTGGACTGTTTTATAATTCCAGCAGTGCACACACCAAATCAGGGCCTTCATATACACAATTGTGCTTGCATACTGCAATGTATATCCTGTACTAGATATTTATTTTTAGGCGGCATGGTGGTGTAGTGGTTAGTACTGTCACCTCACAGCAAGAAGGTTCTGGGTTTGAGCCCAGTGGCTAACAGGGGCCTTTCTGTGTGGAGTTTGCATGTTCTCCCTGTGTCTCTGTACATCAAGTCAATTTATCTGTATAGTGCTTATAATAATAATAATAATAATAATAATTTACATAGTGCTTTTCTCACACCCAAGGTCAATTTACAATCAGGGAAAAAAAATGCAGCTTTGACAGCTGAAAGGGGCCTTTCTGTGTGGAGTTTGCATGTTTTCCCTGTTTCTGCGTGGGTTTCCTCTGGGTGCTCCAGTTTCCCCAACAGTCCAAAGACATGCAGATTAGGTAAAATACCCAGCCACTGGGGTTGCACAAGCCAGTGCATACTTAGTGCCAATCCCAGTCCCAGATAGACTGGGAAAGGTTGTGTCAGGAAGGACATCCAGTGTACAATCTATGCTAAATCGAATATGCGGGACATATCCACTGTGGTGACCCCTAATGGGAGCAGCAAGAAGAAGAAGATTGTCGCTTTACAGAAAAAAATAAAGATTTTAAACAGATGAACTCATAAATTTATCCCTCATGAGCAATCCTGAAACAACTGGCAAGGAAAAACTCCCTAAGACGACATGAGGAAGAAACCAAGAGAGGAATCAGACTCAAAAGGGAACCCATCCTCACTTGGGTAATAACAGATAGCATGATTATAAATAAATCACTTCTATAATTGTGTTCTATATGATCAAAAAGTGCAACTGTGCAACCAGGAAATTCATTATAGTTACTTCTGCTGACTTTGTTGGAAGAGGTTATGTTTGCACCTCCATTTGTTTGTTTGTTTGTTTGTTTGTTTATTTGTTTGTTCTCAACGTAACTCAAAAAGTACTGAATGGATGGTGGGCCATGGACCAATGAACAATTGATTAGATTTTGATGCCAATCTGAACATGTAGCTTGTCGGAAGTATGCACTCTACTGAGTGACCTTCTAGTTTTAACATGAAGTCTATTTTGTTGAAGTTATTTCCTGTTCATTCATGGAGATGAGTGCAAGTCCTAAAGTTATCATGGAAATTGTAGTCCTAAGCCATCATGGCAAAACTGTAAGTGTCCAGAGCCATCTTCTATGTGTACGTGAATGACAAGTCAGCAGCCTTTGAAATTCAACCCTGCTGAGGCACCTTAACTGGGGGAAAGATTTCAGCCCATAGTTTAGTAACACTGCATCATTAGGGTCTGTCAAATAATTGACATCTTCTGTGGGTCAAAGGCAAGGTAGACAGATACATGAGGTAATCGAAAACAAAGAGTAAGTAAACCATACAAGGTTAAAAACACAACTAGTAAAATTGAACAAGGCTCAAGTTAACTCTAATCAGATTTTGCAATCTTCACTTTATTATTCTTTTGATTTTTGGCAGGCTAGACACTACTACACTGTATTGTTGCCATGCTAAGTTTAAAAATAGTAATTCATCTATCAGGGTCATTTTTGGATCAGGTCCTACAGCCTATAATGGGAACCTAACATTTATTACCTCTGCCAAGGAGGTTATGTTTTCGGTAGCGTTGGTTTGTTTGTTTGTTTGTTGGTTGGTTGGTTTGTCTGTTAGCAACATTACGGAAAAAGTAATGAACGGATTGCTCTGAAATTTTTTCCAGAGGTGTGACTGGGCACAAGTAACAATCCATTAAATTTTGGTGGTGATCCGGATCACCTTCTGGATCCCAGATTTTTTTAAAGGATTCTTGGCGGAGGTCTGCGCTCTCTGAGTGCTTTTCTAGTTTTGCATGTTTTTGATCACTTATAAGGAATTAATAGACACAACATTTTCTGCGATCACAGTGTGACTTCACTTTGTGTTTGCACTGTAGCATAACTACATAGCAAACTGTTTTTTTTAACCTCTGTCCGTCCGTCCATATCTCTGTCCGTCTGAAACACACTTTTTCTCAGCAATCACAAATCATAGCCACTTGGTACTTGGTAGAAAACTTCAGCTTGGGGTTCTATACCATGTGTACCATTTCCAGGTCTGTCGCACATCGACTTCCTGTTTACCAGCTGAATGTATTTACAAAACACATAGCATGGATTTACAAAATTTTTGTAACATTTTTCTCAGCAACTACAAATCACAACTGCTTGATATTTGGTACGGAGATTCAGCTTGGGGTTCTATACTGTGTAAACCATTTTCAGATCTGTTGCACATCGACTTCCTATTTACCAACTGAATGTATTTACAAAACATATAGGGTGGACTTTGACGCTATTTCAAGAAGTGAAATGCTATTTCAAAATGACAGTTTACAAGGATGCTATTTGAAATCCCTGGGGAGAACACTGCTCTTTACTTACTCGTTTCATGGTTAACTAGAAAAGCACTCCGAGAGCGCAGACCTCCGCCAAGAATCCTTTAAAAAAATCCGGGATCCAGAAGGTGATCCAGATCATCGCCAAAATTTAATGGATTGTTACTTTTGCCTAGTCACACCTCTGGAAAAAATTTCAGAGCAATCCGTTCATTACTTTTTCCGTAATGTTGCTAACAAACAAACAAACAAACAAACAAACAAACAAACAAACAAACAAACAAACAAACCAACGCTACCGAAAACATAACCTCCTTGGCGGAGGTAATTATTTGTTGAAGTCAACATTCATAATACATGTCCTATTCCTTTGATTGCTTGCACTCTGACATAAGCGAGAGCGGGGGATATGTAAGTGAGCAGTAGCTCACAGTTGATCTTGTTTTCTGCAGAATGTGATTAGAAGCAGGGGAGCAGGTGCAGGTGTGAAAGGGGGAAGTACAAAATGCACAGAGATCATCATATTTGTCCCTGGATGAGAAACTAGAAGCACATTTAATTCCAAGGGGGAAGGAAACACCAAAGCAATCAAACTCTCTCTGTCATTGTTAGACACACACACACACACACACACACACAAGTTCATGCAAAAACTTTTGTATTGCTATAATTGTGAGCTATTCATTTATTGTGTATTACTGCAGCTTAATAACACTATGTCTACATCCACCAATACACTGTAACTTCAGTAACCCCGAGAGAATTATCTTACGCATTTCACATGCAATTGTTAAAGGATATGGGACATGGATTTTTACCTGGGCATAATTATGTATAAAGGACGTAAGAAATGCCATCTAAATCACTGCAGGGAGTCAAAAATGTGAAAATCATCACATTATTCAAGTTTTTTTTATACATCAGCATAAAACAAGGATTCGTTAATGAGCTAGGTGGTCACGTGACCCGTGATGTCACAAAAACTTTCCAAGGAGCCAGCGCTTGGGAATCTAATGTAAACAGGTTACTGAAATGGACATCATCGACAGTGATATTCCCGATGTTTCACAGAGATGTGAAGTTAGACCCTATCAATTCAAACCGATAGCTGGAAATTCACATGAACATAGATCTTGTCTTTACTCTGACGGGTCAGATGATTCTGAGAGTGAGAGTTCATTCAGCCCTCATGAAACTGAAAGCGGTCGGCTCGATAACACATCCTGGTAAGTTAAAAACAATTCTGCTCAAAGGCTAATGATCTGTTGAAAGAAGTATTATTTTTGTATCATACATTGAAAGTTCATCATAGATCTAGCTAAAGTCCGTTGCAAGCTAGTTTTTTTTTTTTCTGATATTTTTCGAGATTGATTGAGATACAATGCTTCCAGAGTCCGAGATGAAAACATTCAAAATGGCGAAACGAGTCAGAATTATGATAATCAATAATTGATACACCCAAAATTATAATACTAATCCTTACCTCGGCTTTCAGTCGCTTAGCGCAGAGGTCTTCAACGGGGGGGGTCGCGAAATCGCACCGGATCACTCATATCAACAAAAATATTCCTGCCCTGTCCCCTGACCTCCGTGCAGGGATGCAAACAGCACGCCTTTCGGCGGATGCCGCCTTTTTCACGGCTGAATCGCGCAGATCCGATTAAAAAAAAAAATAGCGATGATGGTTCATGGAGCATGAGGCATGAAGTGTAAGGATGAGAGAGAGGCGGTTTGGGTCGGGAAGCTGCGCGCATTTGTGCAGCCTGGCGCAGATGTGCGCGGCTTCCCGATTTGAACTGTTTTTTTTTTTCTCATCCTTATGCTTCCTGTTTCATGTTTCATAAATTAATATCGCTCAGTACCTGAGTATTAATGTTGAAAGAATCCTCAGTGAAATGGTCCGAATACAGTTTGTGGGAAACAGTAGGTGCAAAGTTTTTTTCAACAGGTGTTCTGTAAAGTTGTCCTACCAAGCCTACTGCGCATGCGCGAAGCCTACTGCGCATGCGCAGGTGAGCCCACACTTTCCTCAGCTTCGGGTCCTTGGGGAATGCAAAAAAACTTACTCCAGGGCATTTCCCATTGGAATTATTGCAACCATAAGCAGCACAATACACCTTGATGTCCAATGTATGATGTCCAATGTACTTTAAAGACTATAAAAACAATTTTCTTGTCATCCACTTCTCCATTCATCTACCCACTTGTGCTGTGCCCGAAAGTTTTTGTGACATATGATCATGTGACAGCGGCTCTTCCGGTTGCAAAAAATGCATATCGGAAGTCGAGCAGAAATGCCATATAATCATCACGAATATAACAATTTTGCTGAATTTAATAGATGATTTTGTATTTGTTGATGCAATTAAGTCATATTTTTAATGGAAAGAAACTGATATAGTGTGCTTTTATGTTTCATGTCCCATATCCTTTAAAGGGCAGCACGTTGGTGTAGTGGTTAGCACTGTCACCTCACAGCAAGAAGGTTCTTGGTTTGAGCCCAGTGGCTGGCGAGGGCCTTTCTGTGTGGAGTTTGCATGTTTCCCCCGTGTCTGCGTAGGTTTCCTTCGGGTGCTCCAGTTTCCCCCACAGTCCAAAGACATGCAGGTTAGGTTAATTGGTGGCTCTAAATTGACTGTAGGTGTGAATGTGAGCGTGAATAGTTGTTTGTCTCTATGTGTCAGCCCTGCGATGACCTGGTGACTTGTCCAGGGTGTACCCTGCCTCTCACCCATAGTTAGCTGGGATAGGCTCCAGCTTGCCCATGACCCTGCACAGGATAAGCGTCTAAAGATAATGGATGGATGGATGGATGGATGGATGGATGGATGGATGGAATTGTTAGTAATATATGATGGAAAACATGTGAAAGTAATTGTCAACATGATCTGCCCTAATATTTCAACTGAATTCAAGTAAATATGTGACAGCATATGAATATGTGAAGTATTTAATAATTATTACATGAAATCAAGTTGTACATGAGCTGATAGCCGATGAGGAGCGTAGCTGCAGGTTGATTATAAGCCATGTATGATGAAATTGAGTGGAATAACTGTTTTATTCTATCCACATTCACTGGATTTTGAGAAACAGCATTTTTATTTTTTGCAAATTTGATAAGTAAAAACTTTATACAAAACATCCCACAAAATCATTTCCGCTTAGGTGGACTTCTTATAAACCTTTCGATGGCTGCATGAATTTACTTTAGTGTTTTTTTTTTGTTTTATTTATTTATTTATTTATTTATTATTATTACTTTTTTTTAGAAAGTGCCATCTTGCTGTTGTGCCAAGGTATCGAACAGCTTTTGACATGTATTTAATTCTTCCTTGGACATTTCAGTTGTGTAATTTTCAAACAACTTTGAGCTTTTCAACCAGTCTAAAAAAAAAAAAATTCAACAAATTTTAACAGTTAAAGATGAAGGATGCAAACAAACCGGTAAAATGACAGTAGCAATTTGTGAAAAAAAATGCGATAATAATAATCTTTCTTGAAAAATAAAACGATATGTTCTTCCCATCAAATACTTTCATTCCATATTTTGTTGCTTTTTTAATATTTTTTGGGTTTTGTTTTCAAGTAGAGTTTTTATTTCTTCCTCAGTTGGTTCAGCAACACACACCACCATTTTGTTTTTCACTACTTGTGGTATATGAGCTGATAACCTAGTAGTAGAGTAGCCAATCAGTGTGCGCAATTGCTCATATCCAGTGAATGTGGATAGAATGAATGAATGAATGAATGAATAAATCATACAGTACATGTGGGGAGGGGGGGTGGAAAATAAAAATAACATGGCTTAAAAATAAAATCACATGCCCAATACATAAAAACAATAATATAAATAGCATAACTAATCATGTGGAAACACAAATTGCAGTGTCTAAAAACCACATGTGATTATTCATATCCTGAAGTCAAATCTTGTTGAGGAGAGCTGCCATAGAGTCTTATATTTAGTGAATCATCCTAAAAAAAGAGCATCCTCTGAGAATTAGTCACCAATAACGCATGGAAATCAGATCTTCTTCTGCCCCAAGTCCACTTCCAGTCAGAGGCCATTATTGGCTTCACTGCATACAACTTGAAGATTGGCTGAAGGTCCTGGGGGCTTTTAACCCTTCCTACTACCCCATCATTTAATCTGTCTGAGAAATACATTGCCACATTGAAATTAAATAAGTAAATAAATAAATAAAATTGGTCCCAGTATGTGTCAGAGAGAGCTGTTGCCTCAGGCTTGGCTAAGGGTGGGGGAACTGTCATGTCCAGCCTTGCAGAGATGTAAAACCATAACCTGAGTATTTTGACTGGGTAGCTACTGCAACTATGTTGAAAACAAATGCAAATGACCTGAAGTAAAACCAGGCCCTATTGCCCCTGGCAGAAGTTGATAATTGCATAGCTAGCGGCACAGTCAGGAGCACGTAAAGAGGATACACACTGGAAGAACAGAAGATGAATGCTCCTCTTATCTACAGCATAACACACATGTTGTTCATCTCTCTCTCTTAAATTGGCATATTCCCCACAAGGAAGCCACCTTTCCAGCCTTGACCTAAGGAACCACCTTCACTAACCTCCTTAAGCAGTTCCTGCACCAGAAGAGCCTTAAGCAACATTATCACTGTTTATTAGGGCCCGAGCCCTATGGGCGAAGGCCCTATTGTTCTTGTAAGAGTTCACTATTATTATTCTTCCGTCTTCTTCTTCTTCTTCTTCTTCCGTCTTCTTCTTCTTCTTTATTTTTCTCCGCTGTTGGGCCATTTTCGGGGCGCTTGCCATGGGCGAAAACGCACGAAATTTGGCACCAGTTCCGAGACTTGCCACCGCTACTCAGAACCAGAAGCCCAAACTTGGCCGGGGCTCAGGGCCTCCATAGCGCCCCCTAAGTCGTTGTGATTTTGGCCTCCCGCATTAAGGTGCCTGGTTGCCATATAGTTTGTAGTAGTGGCATGCAATTTGGTACGCATATGTATCTCACTAAGCCGGACAAAAATGTAATGCCAATGCATTAGCCACGCCCAACAGGAAGTGAGGTAATTTCACTTTTGTGCGAAATGCCTGGCCACGAAGACGGCGCACCTCCTCCTAGACCGTTCATAGGAATGTCACCAAAATTGAAACACATCATCTACAGACATGGCTGACAAAAGTTACTAAATACGTTTCACGTAGGATCAACCGTTCAGAAGTTATGCATCAATCAATTTTCGATGCAAAATTTTACATGCTTAAAAATTCATAACAAATCTTCTGATTGCTCACAACTGCTCATACTTCACACGCAAATCACTCATTGGGCTTCTGACATGTTACCCAATTTCTGTGATGTTTCGCCACTGGGGGCGCTATTTTTGGGCAAAAATTCCAATCTTTCCTCAATTTTGGTCAAACTTCACGGCCACCCTCTTACTACCTCCCATGTCATGTATACCACGTTTTGGAAATTTTCGTCCATGGGGGGTGCTGTTTTTGTCCGAAGCAATTGCTCCAAAACGGGTTTTTGGTAAATAATTCCATAATGCTTTTCCTTCACACCACTTCCTCGTGACAGTACGTTGCTGTTGTAGACACTTATTTTTCCAAATCATAATCGCTCATGTACAGCATAGCGCCACCTACTGACATGGGAAAAACCAAAAAATTTATTCTTCAAAAATCTATATCTCATCTTCTATTTACTCAATTGTCATCAAACTTCATACGCAAACTCTTCATAGCTCACCTGACGTTTACGCCAAATTTTGTGCACTTTCGCCCCTGGGGGTGCTGGTTATGGCAAAAATGATATTGCAGCTTCTGATTTGTCAAACTTGCCAAGCAAACTCTTTACAAGACCCTTATTGGGGCGCTTGCCATGGTCGACAACGCACGAAATTTGGCTGCTTTTTCTTAGACTGCCACCGCTTCTGAGAACCAGAAGCCCAGATCCAGGCGGGCCTCAGGGCCTCTATAGCGCCCCCTTACTCGTTGTGATTTTGGCCACCCGCATTAAGGTGCCTGGTTGCCATGTAGTTTGTAGTAGTGGCATTCCATTTGGTACGCATATGTATCTCACTAAGCCGGACAAAAATGTAATGCCAATGCATTAGCCACGCCCAACAGGAAGTGAGGTAATTTCACTTTTGTGCGAAATGCATGGCCACGAAGACGGCGAAACTCCTCCTAGACCGTTCATAGGACTGTCACCAAAATTGATCCACATCATCTACAGACATGGCTGACAAAAGTTACTAAATAGGTTTCACGTAGCATAAACCGTTCAGAAGTAATACGTCAATCAATTTTCAGTGCAACATTTTACATGCTTAAAAATTCATAACAAATCTTCTACTTGCTCAAAACTGCTCATACTTCACACGCAGATCACTCATTGGGCTTCTGACATGTTACCCACTTTCTGTGATATTTCGCCACTGGGGGCGCTATTTTTGGGCAAAAATTCCAGTCTTTCCTCAAATTTGGTCAAACTTCACGGCCACCCTCTTCCTACCTCCCATGTCATGTATACCACATTTTGGGAATTTTTGTCCATGGGGGGCGCTGTTTTTGGCCGACGCAATTGCTCCAAAACGGGTTTTTGGTAAATTATTCCATAATGCTTTTCCTTCACACCACTACCTTGTGATAGTGCGTTGCTGTTGTAGACACTTATTTTTCCAACTCATAATCGCTCATGTACAGCATAGCGCCACCTACTGACATGGGAAAAACCAAAAATTTTATTCTTCAAAAATCTATATCTCATCTTCTATTTACTCAATTGTCATCAAACTTCATACGCAAACTCTTCATAGCTCACCTGACATGTACGCCTAATTTTGTGCACTTTCGCCCCTGGGGGTGCTGGTTATGGCAAAAATGATATTGCAGCTTCTGATTTGTCAAACTTGGCAAGCAAACTCTTTACAAGACCCTTATTAGGGTGCTATTATTATTAGGGCCCGAGCACCGTACAGTGCGAGACCCTATCGTTGCCATGTGTCCAATTCTGTTCTTTGTCGCCATTGCGGGAGTAATGTCTCTTGCCGAAGAAGCTGTGGAAGGTATTTCGCGGGGACGCATGCCCCCGCCCCCCTTGGCCGCTGGCGCGAGGGCCCGTCGAGGCCGCTTGCGGCTTTAATTATTATTTCTTCTCCACCTGACATAAATTTATTGATTCTTTGTCACCCAAACACAATTTTGTATAATTTTCAGTGGAGAACTTCATTCATTCATTCATTCATTCATTCAGTAGTCACTTATCTCAGTGCTGGCTTAGTGGTTACCATGTCCGCCTCTTGACTGGGAGATTGCAAGTTCTACTTGTGGTTAGGTCATACCAAAGGCTGTCATAGAAATCAAACCTTTAGCCATCTGACAAGGCATGTTGCAATACAGATGTGAGTAAGGAGTCAAACTCTTGCGGTTACCAGAGGGCCAGACCCCCTACTGTAACCCTAGCTATGTAATAAGCAAGAGGCTGAGGGCTATAGAAATGGAGATTGGCACCACCCAATGGGCCTTGTTAGTACTAGGCTGGTAAACTGCCTGGGAAGACCTGGTCAAGTTATGTGGGAAGGACTTTGACTTATGCTGGTATCTCAGTCAGGGTAGTAGTGGATCCAGAGCCAATGTGTCCAAGGCACATGAGGGACATAACTTCTGCAAGGTACCATTCACATTCATTCATACCAAAGGATGATGATTTAGAGTAGCCAGCATGTTTTCATAAGGTGTGAGGAAACCTACACAGACTCAGGGACAGCATGCACATAGTTCAAACCCCAAGCTCAGGATAGAACCAGAGACCCATTGCACCACCCTGCCAAAAGTTCTACAAATAGGAGAAAATGTAAGTAACATTGTGATAGAATGTGTGAGCTGTTATTGATGGTGTGGAGCCTTCAAGACCGCATGTGACAGTTAAATATTCAAGCATCCACATATAGTTTCTGATGAGAAAAGGAAAATAACCTGGACGTTAATTTTTCTGGAGGTGTAATCATTTTCTGGTGGTGTGAACTGTAAGCCCCTCATTTCACCGAGTTCGATCTGGAAAAATCACACGCGACCATGTGCGACTATGATCGCAGCTATGTTTTCCCATAGTCGCGGGCAAAATCCGTGCGACCTAAACCCATTATTTTCTGTGTACACTCTATGTTCGATGTTATCTCGTTCGACCTTCGATGTGTATGCTCTACCTGCGTCCTATACGCTCTGTAGACGCTTTACGGAAACAGCCATTGAATGTTTCTTGTAAATTCCCGTTCCAGCTGCACGCCATGCGACTGCCGTGTGACTACTGTGCAGTTCCCAGCTGAAAGCCAGGGGGCTGCCAGCCAGGGCTCATACCCCATCCCTCTCCTATTTTAATTCTAAACACGCCCATTCATTCGATTCCACGGTGTCGCCATTAGATGGCGCTTCTCTCATAAAAAAAAAATACTTGAAATGTTGTGTGAAGCTGTTGTACGGTACTGCACTTTATTCTGTTTTTTTATGATCTTATGGATTAAAAACATTGAGATGATGAACCATCTGAAAGTCTTTTTTTGGGGGGTACATCTTACCTTCTCCGAATAAGTAATGGTTACTAAGTGATATTAATTACCTTTGATTAGTAATTATCAGGTATTACCTACGGTACTAGCAAACAAGAGATAATTTTACCCAATTTCAGTGAGAAAGTAGCTGTTGAATAGATACATAAATGTGAGGTAAATTTTACCCAATTTATTTAAGTATTTCATAGCTTTTTATTTTAGTTATTTTATACTCAATATATGGAATGAAATCTACCCCAAACAAGTTAATGCAAATTGTTACCTCAGATTTATTGGGTAAATTCTATAGGTTACTTTTTTCAGTGCACTGTAAGAAGTGATTTTGGAGAGTGGTAAATATAATCTAAGCAAACCAGATAAAATTTACTCGATTATTGCAGTCAGCCAAGGAATATTTAGGAATTATTGCAGTCAACCAGGGAACTCTCGGACTGCCATCTTCCTCGCTCCAGCTGTTACAGTAGTTTAGTGAGCTATGGTATACCGTAAAACAGGTTCATTACTTGAAATGTTGTGTGAAGCTGTTGTACTGCACTTTATTTTGTGTTTTTGATCATTTGGTGCATCATTGCTGCATATAAACAAGGCAGTTCAGTTATTTGTTGTATAAATGCACCTGGACTGCAGATTTGGTCAGTCCAGAAACAACATTTGAAGCTGTTAGTTAGTGAGTTATAAAATCAAATCAAATCAAATCAAGTTTATTTGTATAGCGCTTTTAACAATAAACATTGTCGCAAAGCAGCTTTACAGAATTTGAACGACTTAAAACATGAGCTAATTTTATCCCTAATCTATCCCCAATGAGCAAGCCTGTGGCGATGGTGGCAAGGAAAAACTCCCTCAGACGACATGAGGAAGAAACCTCGAGAGGAACCAGACTCAAAAGGGAATCCATCCTCATTTGGGTAACAACAGACAGCCTGACTATAATATTAACAGTTTTAACAGGTATAACCCTCAACTGTCCTCATTGGGCCGTCCTTCACAGGAGCGGTGCGATAAAACTCCGACCAGACACAGGGCACCAGGATGGATCAAGCAGGTCCGAGGGGCAGAAGAGGCCAGCATCTCAATCCCAGGATCAACATGTAACTCAGAGGGACAGATGGGGGGGGGAGAGAGAGAAAGAAAACACATTGTTAGGTATGCCCTAAAAATGACAAGTATTAAATCTGTGTGGTAGGCTCGCAGAGACGAGAGTCTTTACATCAAGCATAACACACAACAATGGCATGTTAATATGGTAAAATATATCATGACCTGCTTTGGCTGGATGCTTGATTGGGTGATGGGAGCACACTTCTCAGCAATGATGAGATGCAGATGGGACCCTTAGGGCTGGCCAAGACAATTCATTTACATTTCACTGGGTCTGGGACATGCGACAGAATGTCTGACGGCCGATTCCCTGCAGGCTACGATAGCCAGTCGAGGTCTCCACCCTCTCCACCAAAAGATTTCCTGTTGACTCCATGTAACTCAGAGGGACAGATTTGGGGTGGGGGGGAGGGAAAGAAAACACAGGTGGTTAGGTATGCCCAATATCACCTGAATAAGTAGGAACAGTATACATATTGCACCGAGTACAAGCAGGGACTCCGGCAACTAACTATGACAGCATAACTAAAAGGAGAGAGCCAGAAGGTAACACAGGCATGAGGGAGCCCCGGGACATAAAGCAGCCAGCCACTACACCGTCAACAAACTCGAGTGAGCAAGTGAGTGGGGACTGACAACATCCATACATCCCAGTTTACCAAAACACTCTATGTCTGAGGACCCTCCAGATCTACTCCTTTACCTTATAAACACCATTAACAAAAGGCTTGACTAAACAGATATGTTTTCAGCCTAGACTTAAATGCTGAGACTGTTTCTGATTCCCGAACATTACTTGGAAGGCTGTTCCATAACAGTGGGGCTTTGTAAGAAAAGGCTCTGCCCCCTGATGTGGCCTTCACTATACGAGGTACCAGCAGATAGCCTGCACCTTTTGATCTAAGTAGGCGTGGCGGGTCATAGAGGAGCAGAAGTTCACTCAGGTATTGTGGTGCGAGACCATTTAGTGCTTTAAAGGTCAATAGTAGTATTTTATAATCAATACGAAATTTGATTGGGAACCAATGCAGTGTGGATAAGACAGGCGTGATGTGGTCATATTTTCTAGTTCTAGTAAGGACTCTTGCTGCTGCATTTTGAACTAACTGGAGCTTGTTTATGCACTTATTGGAACATCCAGACAGTAAGGCATTACAATAATCCAACCTGGAGGTAACGAAAGCATGGACTAGTTTTTCTGCATCATGCAATGACATTAAATTTCTTATCTTTGCAATATTTCTGAGATGAAAGAAAGCTTTCTGGGTGATGTTATGAATGTGAGTTTCGAATGAAAGACTGGGGTCAATAATCACTCCGAGGTCTTTTACTGCTGCACATGAAGAAACAGAAAGGCCATCCAGAGTTACTGTGTAATCAGAAAACTTACTTCTAGCTGTATGTGGTCCTAGCACAAGTACTTCAGTCTTGTCAGAGTTAAGCAGAAGGAAATTAATAAGCATCCAGTGTCTAATGTCCTTAACACATTCCTCAATTCTATTAAGCTGGTGTCTCTCATCAGGTTTTGCAGAGACATACAACAGTGTGTCATCAGCATAACAGTGGAAACTAATACAATGTTTATGAATAATATCGCCCAGAGGTAACATATATAGAGAAAAAAGCAGTGGACCCAAGACAGAACCTTGTGGAACACCAAACTTTACCTCGGTACGTCTAGAAATATCACCATTCATATCAACATACTGATAACGATCAGTTAGATAAGACCTGAGCCAGGAGAGGGCCATTCCCTTAACTCCCACAACATTTTCTAGTCTATCCAGAAGAATGGAATGATCAATGGTATCAAATGCTGCACTAAGGTCAAGCAACACAAGTAGCGAGACACAGCCCTGATCAGATGCCAACAGTAGGTCGTTTACTACTTTAACCAGTGCTGTCTCTGTGCTATGATGAGGTCTAAATCCTGACTGATACATTTCATGGATGTTATTCCTATGTAAATATAAGCATAACTGCTGTGCCACAGCTTTTTCAAGGATCTTGGAGATAAAGGGGAGGTTTGATATTAGCCGATAATTGGACAGCTGACAGGGATCAAGGTCAGGTTTTTTAATCAGGGGTTTGATAACTGCTAGTTTAAAGGATTTGGGTACATAGCCAATCATAAGAGAAGAATTTATTATTTTTAGAAGCGGTTCAATTACTTCAGGCATTATCTGTTTGAATAGATGTGTCGGTAAGGGATCTAGTACGCAAGTTGAGGCTTTTGATGTAGAGATTAATGAAAGTAATTCAGTTTCTTTTAGGGGAGTAAAACATTCTAACTGATGATCTGATACAGTTATATTGTTAACTACAAGGTCACTTTCATTGTCTAACCTTAAATTAGTAGTTTGAATTTTTTGTCGGACATTCTCAATTATGTCATTAAAAAAATTCATGAAGTCGTTGCTACTACATACTGCAGGTGTGCATGTGTTGCTAGTGGGCTTATTCCTGGTTAATTTTGCTACAGTATTAAATAGGAATCTAGGATTATTTTTGTTATCTTCTATTAGGGAGGAGAAATATGTTGATCTCGCAGCACTAAGAGCTTTTCTATACTTCAGGAAGCTCTCCTTCCAAGCTAATTTGAACACTACCAATTTTGTTTGATGCCATTTACGTTCCAATTTTCAAGTGGTCTGTTTTAATGTGCGAGTGTCATCATTATACCAGGGTGCTAATTTTTTGTCTCTGACCATTTTCCTTTTTAGAGGAGCTACATTATCTAAAGTATGGCGGAATGTTGACTCTAAGCATTCAGTTGCCTGATCAAGTTCTGCAGGGGCTGACAGTGACCCAATCAAAGTTGACAGCTCTGGGAGATCATTTATAAAGCTCTGTGCAGTAGTTGACGTGAAAGTACGTTTAATACAGTAGCATGGTGAGGTGCATATATTATTACTCAGACATATTTTGAATGAGATGAGACAATGATCTGAGAACTTCAGACTGTGGAAGTATGACTATATTGTCTACGTTTAATCTGAATGTTAGTATTAGATCAAGGGTGTGACCACCATTATGGGTCGGTCCTATGACATTCTGCTTAATCCCGACTGAATCTAAGATGGACACAAATGCTGTTTTTAAAGGGTCTTCTGGGTTATCGAAGTGAATATTAAAATCTCCGACAACTAAAGCTTTGTCTAAGGAAATAACCAGATCTGAGATAAAATCTGCAAATTCAGAAAGAAACTCAGAATATGGCCCCGGGGGCCTGTAAATAATAAGCAATGGAATTAACTGGGTAGAATTATTTTTCGAGGCTACATACATTATATGAGTATGAAGAACTTCAAATGTATTAAATTTATAACCAGGTTTGTGTGTTACACCTAGATAATCATTATAAATAACCGCGACGCCTCCTCCTCTGCCAGTTAGACGAGGCTGGTGTATATAACTGTATCCAGGAGGACTCGCTTCATTTAATGCTATATATTCATTTGACTTAATCCATGTTTCTGTTAAACACAGTACATTAAACTCCTGATCAGTAATGAGTTCATTAACCATTAGCGCTTTAGATGTAAGAGATCTAATATTTAATAGCTCCACCTTTAGATCAAAGGTGCTGGCAGCAGCTGTACAGTCAGTATGATCTAATTTTATATTGATTAGGTTACTGGAACAAACTCTCTGAAAATTTCTACCTTTTTGTTGAGCTCGGGGAACAGACACAGCCTCGATGTAGTGGGCCCTGAGTGACGACTCTGTGCAGCTAGCAGACAGTCGATTTAGCCTGTTCGTCTGCTCCCTGGCCTTGGCTCTGGATTGTCAGAAATTAACTAGGCCTGTTCTGAGACTATGACCTATGCTGCAGGAAATGAGAGCAGCACCTTCCCGAGTGGGATGGATACCGTCCCGCCCTAACAGGCCAGCAGTGCCCTCAAAATTAGCCCAATTATCTATAAAGCCCACACTGTTTTCAGAGCACCACCTGGACAGCCAGCAGTTCAGCAACCATAACCTGCTGTAAGCTACATCGCCACGCCGCATTGGGATGGGGCCAGAGCATACTAGGAACATTACTTGAAATGTTGTGTGAAGCTGTTGTACTGGACTTTATTCTGTGTTTTTTTTTGATGATTTTATGGATTAAAAACACTGAGATGATGAACCATCTGAAAGTCTTTTTTTGGGGGGTACATCTTACCTTCTCCGAATAAGTAATGATTACTACCGTAAGTGATATTAATTACCTTTGATTAGTACTTATTAGGTATTACCTACTAGCAAACAAGAGATAATTTTACCCAATTTCAATGAGAAAGTAGCTGTTGAATAGATACATAAATGTGAGGTAAATTTTACCCATTTTAAGTATTTCATAGCTTTTTATTTCAGTTATTTTATACTCAATATATGGAATTAAATCTACCCCAAACAAGTCAATGCAAATTGTTACGGTACCTCAGATTTATTGGGTAAATTCTATACAGTAGGTTACTTTTTTCGGTGCAGGAGCAGGCGAAACTGTGGGTCTTGGTAGTCTGGTGGTTACTGCACATGTCTTGTACCGGTAACTCCTGAAACATGGTTCAATTCTTGCCTTGGATTTTTCACCCTCATTCCTCTCTCCCTGTTTTCTGCCAACCTCTATACCAGCTACTGTTAAACAAAGGCAGACTCACTCAAAAATAAATATTAAAAAAAAGTGACTCTTGCAATGAAGCACTGTGCACTTTTTAGTGTTACATGTAGGTCCTGCTTTCAAATAGGCTAGACAATATTAAATAGTGGCAATGTTGGGATGACTGAAAACGGACTTTTTTTTTGCTTATAAGACTTTACTAACTACTGAAATCTATTACAAGTTGAATGTAGCCACTGATTACTGTTTCATGAAGTAGGCCTTATAGGGCACGCTAAAACAAGTCATTTTTTCATTTTTTGATTGCCAATTAAAAATGGAAAGAACGAATGATACACAATGCGTGTATCATTCGTTCTTTCTTTTTTTTCAGTAATACGCAATGACTCGGTCAGGCCCTTTCTTTAGTGTAATAAGAGACAGTAGAGAGGTTCATGCCATTTGTCTATTTTTATTAAAATGTGCACACATACAGTGTAATCACAAAACAGTATCGTATTTGAACTGTCAAGAGACAGTTACCGTATCATTTCCCACTATGCCCTCCTTTGGTCCAAATAACCAGATTTATCACGTTTAATTATTAACAATTATTATAATAATAAATCAATATAAAACCCTGACATCTACAGAAGATTTTCAACAAATAGGGGGCAGGGAAGCTCGCACACTCCAGCAGCGAGTGATCTGTGATGAGATGATTTTGAGAAGAAAAAAAAAAAAACGCTCCACACCAGCAAATGTGGATTAAAGCAGAAAATTTCGTTAGGTAAAATAATTTTAGAAATTTTAGAAATCATTAAATTCTTGTTTTTTCAATAAAAATAATATTTTTTTAACTTTATAATGCTTAGTTACGTGCCGGGGCTCTGTCAGTCATTGATAGCCCAACTAATCACAGCGCTGTGGTTCTTTTCCTGATCCTTGGCATTGTTGTTTTTTCTTTCTTTGTTGATAATGTGTTACCGTATGTGATAAACACGGTTCATTAAGGCCCTGTCCACACGGCAACGGATTCAGGTGAATCCGATAAAAATTTTTATTGTTTCGGCCTGGCGTCCACACGGCACTGGCGTTTTGGGTGCCCCAAAACGATATTTTTTGAGAACGGTTTCCAGAGTGGAAAAATCTGGCAACGGCGCCGTTGCGAAGTCGTCTGGATGAGTAGAACGGATTTGTTTACAATGACGTCACAACCACATGACTAGAACAAGCAGCACTCTCGCGCACATCATTCGTAACAACAACAGCAACAATGGCGGACCCCAGAGTAGTAGTAGTTCAGTGCCGGGTAGAAGAAGGGGTTTATGCGCATGCGTCCTACTTCTTCTCTTGTTATGGTGTCTCCGATGGGACCGTCTTACAGCACATGTAGAGGTGTGGCATGTGTATTGCATCGTTTTCAGCAAGCGTTGCGTTGCCATATGTACCTGATATTTTACTGATCTGTTGCCCATGTGGACGCGATATTTTTTTTACCCACTAAAAAAAAATCTCGTTGTCATTGTCGTGTGGATGTAGCCTAAAAAGGCCCAGAGATTTTCACTTCTGCTGCATGCCCCCTCCTCTCTGCAAAAATTGTGTATTCCTCTCAAGGTACGAACTGTCTCCATTGTATTGTGAACAGCCACTCCACCCCCCACTGAGGTTGCTATTCATGAATGGTAATTTGGTTTTAGGTTACACCCCAATTTCAATGACAATTTACTCTGCCAAGCTCACACTGTCAGAGGATAGAGGACTGGAATTAGTGCCCCAAAAAACACAATTTCAGCTTGGAAAAACTATAGACGGTATAACTTCAGGAAGAAAATAAACATTTATTTCACACTAAGAAAAGCAGGCTCACTACACATGGAGGCTATACAAAGCATAGAAATGTAGCATACAGTTGTCCCATCTAGCAGTTTCCACATTCCCATGGTGAGTCTTTCCTATGGTACATTTGCCACAGGTGTATTTGTGGCAGCGTGCACAAAGTTCAGTGCTTCTGTTATTATTGCAGAGTATGCACACCTGGCACTGTGTCTTTTTCTTCTGAGAAACTTTCATCTCGCACTGCTGTTTGTGTTCTTCCCCTTGTGCCTTTTCCTGCAAAAGCCTGTTTTGAAGTTCCTCTGCAAGCTCCAGCATGAACAATTGGCGACTTTCTTTGGATCCTGTCCCAGATAGCAGAGGGTCGTTGATTCGACGTGGAATCATCGGCATGTTCTTCGACCTATACGCCGTCGAATCACCGTCGATCACCGACGTTGATTCAACACCGCTTTGCTCATACGAGTTTCCGTTGAAACGACGTTGAAAAGTGGCTGGTGGTCGACAGAGAATAGACCCCCTTTCACCCTTTATTCAACTACGTATTTCGGTCGATTTATAGTTGAATTTTCGGCGATGATTCATCCAACTTTACTTCCTGTTTTATGTACAACAGGAAGGCTACAAATTAAGCAAAACAGGCTAAATTAAACTAGCTAACAATAAAGCATCGGGGCTCTTGCCTAGGATGAACACACACATGCATACTTCAACCATGAAAGTGAAACTTAATTTATATCAATGTGCATAGGCTACGTCCTGTTTAATGTACAACAGGATATAAAAATGCATGCAACAATGCACCTCTCCTAATGTTTGTCAAGCTATCTAATGAGGCATAACTTTTAACATTTATAAGGAACAGAACACACTTGAACAAGTTCTTAGAAACATTTTATGATTTATTTATAATTGTGGCCTATTCCTCCTGCGGCGCAGACCTGTACATGGAAACAGAAAAACATAACCAAAATTAATTTGATGCAGCATTGATAAAGAAAGTCAGCAGTAGGCTATGGGTTTCTAAATGCCACCCTACCTCATTATTTGGACATGGGGAAAAACTATATTTAAAATCCAAAGAGGGATGGAGGGAGGAAAATTAAAACAAAAGAAAGAAATGAAATATAGAGTAGAGAATATTTGATAAAATTAAGGAAGTTTTTATTCAGTAAACATTTAAAAAAATGTTCTACAACACTCTAGCCTAGTGACTTACCAGTAACAAAATAGACTTGAAGTATTCAGATCCGCTCTGCATAAAGCAGCTAAATCCTCTCTCTGTCTCCTGGCAGAAAGCTCCTTGGTTTGCTTGTGTCTCAATCACAGCTGGTATTCTGTAGAAAGACTTCTTTTCACCTTTCCCATCAGCTTTGTTAGAACCCTAACACAGCACAAAAGTTTACCATTGTAGGTTTATGATGAACCAAGTGCCTCGTGGGTTCACATACCGCGCGCTGCCTTTATTTCCCCCAAATCACGAGTTTGTTGGTCTTCCAATGTGGCGCAGGGTTTGTTTACTTCCGGTTTCGGGTGACGTCAGTGAAAGGGGTCTAATGGGGGCATTACCGCCACCCACTGGATTGGGGTGTAAAGCAGTCTGAACAAAACGTGTAAACATAAACATAGGAGAAATGAACCCGTTTTTCTAACTTGTCCTCACTTAGTCTACTTTTCTTTTTTGATTAGTCTGGATTTGATATTGTAAATTTAAATGTGAATCAATGTATATTCATCGGACATGAACAAATGAATAAATCTTGAGTAATCTTGAGGCGTGTGTGTCCGGGACGCGGTGTCGTGGGGGGGGGGGATCGAACGAACCCTCCGATCCCCCCTGGCTACGGGCCAGATCCTACCAATGTTGAAAACTGGCGGGCAAAAGTGACGATGGTTCAACGTCGTATATTCAACCTTCTCTGACGGTCGACAGATCAACCTTTACCCACGTTGATTCAACGGTGATAAATCGACCCTCTCAGACGGCGGAGAAATCGACGTTTCACGGCGCCGTTTCAACATTGATTTTCTGACGTACGACGGAAACCGACCATTCTGACCAAAACTCTACGTCGTTTCAACGACCCTCTGCTATCGGGGGTATATGCTGTGTACAAGACCAGTGCATTTGTGATAGCCATGTCAAGCAGGTTGTAAAACACAGCCATGGGCCATCTCCGTGTTCCTGCATGCACCGAGTAGTTGCGTAATTTCTGGTCCATGATATCAACGCTGCATTTGAAATGGTTGTAATCAACAACAGTGTTTGGTTTTTGTTTTTGGGTGTCCACAATTTCCACTTTCTGATGCATGGTGCTCAGAAGACAAACAGATTTCTTTTTTTTTGTTGCAAACACCATCAGCAAGGCACTTCCAGATGTGAACACCTGTGTGGAGTACAACTGGCGCCCTGAGGTTTCCTTTGCAGTTGCTGGTAGTTCCTGACGATTTTTGTTGATGGTGCCAAGCAGAGTTGTTTTTCGTTGAAGAAGCCTGTTAGCCAAAGACAGAGAGGTGAAGAAATTGTTCATAGTTACAGTCCTTCCCTGGTCCATATGGTAAATGGTTCCATCAATTTCAAAACAACATTCTCTGATAGCCTCTCTCCCGTTGGACGAGTGGGATCTCTTCCCAAGTAAGGGATGGCATTACACATGTATTTTGTGTCCAGATCTGCTGCAATCCAAAACTTGATTCCAAACTTGTCAGGGTTGGATGCGATGTACTGCAGAAAGGGACAACAAACCTTTGAAGGAAATAACTGCTCATGCATGGTAACATGTTGCCCTGGACTGTAGGACGACACACAATTCTGAACAAACTCCTGCCAGATGTCTGAAATTGCTGCAAATTGATCTGTTTGTATGCGCTCCTTGTGGGTGTCCTTGTTGTCGAAACGAAGGTACCGCTTTATTTCAAGAAAGCGGTTATGGGGCATTATGGCTTTGATATCTGGGTTGCCGAATCTATTGGCCCACATGAGTCGCATGGCACCAATGTAGCCCTTGGCAGCCCTTCGAAAAAGGATTGCGAGGAATGCCATCAGCTCGAAGACACTCATCTGCCAGCTGGGATTTGTTCTACGGCCCTCCTGGACATACGCTCTACTTGCATCTATCCACTTGATCTGATGTGATCTTAACATGACCAAGGCTCGTTCTGTTTGACCAATCTGCGACATAGCGTTGATCTCTCGGCGATCTATCCTCGCAAGTGCACGACCTCGGCCGATCAAGGCTCAATCTTGGCCGATCTAGCTACGTACGAGTTGCAATGTACCCTCAATCAATACAATTTAGCCTGTGATATAAACGTTTTAGCCTCGCTCTGTACACTCAATTCTTGATCTTTTCTATACAGATTCTCGCCTGAGCTATGCGCAAATTTGTCACGGTCGCCCGGATTTGCGTGCGACCCACTGTGACCATATAAAAAGGCCCGGCGATTGGTGGCCAACCATCAGTTTTTGACTAGCCTCCGAAGGGACAACATGGACCCAATCACTCTGCATCATGCTATTGTGCCCTATTTATATGACATTCAGTAGGCGTAGCTTAATTGGATTAGGCGAAGATAGGTCGCAACTTAAGCGATGGTCGATCTTTATTGGTTGAAGTAGGTTGAACCTTAATCCTCTTTATGCGCCCTATTTATATGACATTCAGTACGCGTAGCTTTAATAGGATTAGGCGAAGGTAGGTCACAACTTAAGCGATGGTTGATCTTTATTGGTTGAAGTAGGTCGCACCTTAATCCTCTTTAGAATCCAATCATACCCATGGAAAGAATAGGGAGAGTATGGGTCTAGGGGAGGTCTGGGACAGGTTGCGCGGAGTGAGGCTTGATCACAAAAGAGTGAAGCTAGATCGCACGGATCGAGTGAGTGTCGAGGACGGGCCGAGCAGCACAACCATGCGCGCAATCAATGCTCGCTCGAGAAGACTGAGCATCACTCATCCCCGTTCTAGCCTCGATTGTCTCTCAACCAATGCATCCTTTCCTCGACCTTGTTCGCTCTTTCGATGCTCTCTGTGTGACTTTTAGGTCGAGGCTCAGTTTTTTGACATGTCAAAAAAATGAGCTACGATCTCTTTGTCAGGGAGACCATTCCTCAACCACCTGCAACCATGGAAGACCAAGGCGTGACCAACCCTAGGTCAACCGTCGACTGCGTAAGACCTGTGGCGACCAAGCCATGCTCTGAGATTGCAGCTCGGTCTTCCGGGAAGATTTCTCGGTGAAATGACCCCCTAACTATGACATAGAATAGACGAGAGGACCACATGGGATCCTGACTAGGACCACATGGGACCCATAGATGCCAACCAGAAATTTGTTGGAGTGGGCCTTTTTTGATTTTCTTGCTGGTTTTCAGCTTTTAAGCTTGTGGGAATGCTACAGTCCTCAACAGGCAAGCCTATATGGTTCTTGTGAGATGCATGTACTGCTTTCATTCATTCATAACCTCCACCAACTTTGTTGGTGGAAGTTATGTTTTAACAACTGTTTGTTTGTTTGTTTGTTTGTTTGTTTGTTTGTTTGTTTGTTTGTTCCCAACATAACTCAGAAAGTAGTGAGCAGATTTTGATTAAATTTTGAAGAAAGGTGGGTCATGGGCCAAAGCACAATTGATTAGATTTTGATGCAAATCTAGATATGTTTGTGGATCCAGGATTTTTTTTTTCCCAATGTAACTCAAAAAGTACTGAATGGATTTGCATCAAATTTGGTGGACAGCTTTAGTACGTATTATCCTAGGTTCAATTAATTTGATTTTGATGTTGAGAATATGTGGCTTGGTGGAGGTATGCACTCTACTGTGTGCCCTTCTAGTTATTAAGAAGAAAAAGAAGAACAAGAACACTTTATTAATCACACATAAGGACACCTCTGCATTTAATCCATCTGAAGCAGTGAACACACATGAGCACATGCGCGCGTGCACACACACACAGAGCAGTGGGAAGCCAAGGCCACCCCATGTTAACCTAACTGCATGTCTTTTGACTTTAAGGGAAACCAGAGCACCCAGAGGAAACCCATGCAGAGAATATGCAAACTCTACACAGAAAGGTCCCCATCGGCCACTGGGCTCAAACCCAGAACCTTCTTGCTGTGAGGCGACAGTGCTAACCACTACACCACTGTGCTTTACCCTGCTCGAGGTTACCGTGGTTGAATTACTAATTAGTTTATATTTTGACAACTATACTAAGTACTAAGTTCATCAGAAAATACTGTGGGTAATGTGCAAACAATAATGACTGAAATAAAGTTGGTTCAAGTTTCTATAGGACTGGATGGGTTTGATCCAACTTTTCTGTGTAAGTGGAATGTTGTGGTCAGATTTTCTGTAGGGGTGGATAGGATGGGTTAAGAGTGTCTGGAAATGATTTTATATTGTTTATCGTTTTATATATATATATATATATATATATATATATATATATATATATATATAGTTTAACACCATCCTCCCACAATGACTGGTGTCCATGCTGGTGGACCTTGGGCTTCCACCACTCACCTGCAGCTGGGTATTGGACTTACTGTCAGGCCACTCCCAGAGGGTCAGGCTGGGCTCCCACACCTCCACTGCTGTCAGCCTGAACACCGGTTCACCACAGGGTTGTGTACTTAGCCCACTGCTTGACACCCTCTACATGTATGACTGTGTCTCCACCCACCTCAGCAACAAGATTATAAAGTTCACAGATGACACAACCATGGTCGGACTCATCTCGGGTGAGGAGGGTGAGCTGGCATACAGGGATGAGGTGGAGCGGCTGTCAGAGTGGTGTAAAGTCAACAATCTTCTCCTCAATACCACCAAAACACAGGACCTGGTTAGTGACTTTAGGAAAAACAAAACTGACATCCAACCACTCATCATCAGTGGGGCCTGTGTGGAGAGGGTCCCAGTGTTCAGGTTTCTCAGCACTGAGCTGGAGAACGACCTAACCTGGAGTTCCAACACCAAGGAGCTGCTGAAGAAGGCACAGCAGAGACTGTACTTTCTGAGAATCCTCAGAAAGAACTGTCTCCCCCAAAATCTGCTCCAGGCCTTCTATCACTGCTCCATAGAGAGTGTGCTCACGTACGGACTGTGTGTATGGTACGGCAGCTGCACATCCTCAGAGAAGAAGGTGCTGCACAGGGTCATTAGAGCAGCAAAGAAAACCTAAAAAAACAGCTTCTAGCCCAAAGCAATCATGGCTTTAAACTCAAATGTGCAATAGAACTACTGTATTCTTGGCCCTATCCCCAATGTGCAATTTGTGTATATATATATATATATATATATATATATATATATATATATCGGGCGGCACGGTGGTGTAGTGGTTAGCGCTGTCGCCTCACAGCAAGAAGGTCCTGGGTTCGAGCCCCGGGGCCGGCGAGGGCCTTTCTGTGTGGAGTTTGCATGTTCTCCCCGTGTCCACGTGGGTTTCCTCCGGGTGCTCCGGTTTCCCCCACAGTCCAAAGACATGCAGGTTAGGTTAACTGGTGACTCTAAATTGACCGTAGGTGTGAATGTGAGTATGAATGGTTGTCTGTGTCTATGTGTCAGCCCTGTGATGACCTGGCGACTTGTCCAGGGTGTACCCCGCCTTTCGCCCGTAGTCAGCTGGGATGGGCTCCAGCTTGCCTGCGACCCTGTAGAAGGATGAAGCGGCTAGAGATAATGAGATGATATATATATATATATATATATATATATTTTTTTTTTCCTTATCAGTGCAATCTGTGTACATATAGAACCAATACAATACAATTATGTTTATATTCTGTTTATACTATTTTGCCAATGCAATTCTGTATACTTTACTATTTATTTTTATACTTTATTTGTTCTTATTTTTTTCTATAACTCATAATGAGTCAACAGCACTTTCAACTTCATTGTACCTTTGGAAAAGTGACAATGACAAAACTTATCTTATCTATATTTAAATCTAAAAAAATTCCCAAAACAGATATAACACATTCCCTTAATGTCTGTGAAGATTCTCAGTCATCCAGGTCATAGTAAACTGTGGGTGGTAGAAGAGAGCAACTGGACTTGTTTGAAGATTCTTGAAAACGTTTCACCTCTCATCCGAAAGGCTTCCTCAGTTCTGTCTGACTAATAGGGAGTATCAGGTATTTATCCTCTCATGGATCATAATAGAATCAGAATCAGAATTCTGATGGCTGCATAGTAGGTGGCTGATAAAATATGTCTTAGACCCCCACCTCTGTTCAGTGATGGCCGTTCCAGGTTGACAAAAAAGAATGATCCTCTCTGGCTAAAATGTCTGCCAGTTTTCTGGAAGTCCTCTCATACTCCCTTAGTCAGACAGAACTGAGGAAGCCTTTCGGATGAGAGGTGAAACGTTTTCAAGAATCTTCAAACAAGTCCAGTTGCTCTCTTTTACCACCCACAGTTATACTATGACCTGGATGACTGAGAATCTTCACAGACATGTTTCTACGCACTTTGGGATGAGATCCCTTCGACTGGTGCGGGAGTATGAGAGGACTTCCAGAAAACTGGCAGACATTTTAGCCAGAGAGGATCATTCTTTTTTGTCAACCTGGAACGGCCATCACTGAACAGAGGTGGGGGTCTAAGACATCTTTTATCAGCCACCTACAATGCAGCCATCAGAATTCTGATTCTGATTCTATGATGATCCATGAGAGGATCAATACCTGATACTCCCTATTAGTCAGACAGAACTGAGCAAGCCTTTCGGATGAGAGGTGAAACGTTTTCAAGAATCTTCAAACAAGTCCAGTTGCTCTCTTCTACCACCCACAGATTAAATGCGTATTTCATAACTACAGCAACAATTTAAATGAAATGCAGTAAAAGAGATATGCATGGCATAATGAACATCAATAAATGGAGCCTGTATTTAACCATAGTGAGGCAGAGAAAGGGGCACTTTCACTTTTTTTAATTTATTTATTTTCTTTATTTTGGACTATACTGTAATTATTCTGATCCTGCAAAGGAAATTCATTCTGCCAAAGGACTAAACATGTCTTTTAAAATGAGGTAACGCACTATGCTGCAGAATCTCTGTGGAAAAAAAAAAGATTGGTTTTGTTCTGTGATCAAGTTGATTGTAGATAAGTGGTATTTCCTGACAGACATCTTGCTGCTTGTTTTTGACATGATAGCACTTAAAATGTCAGAATCTCATTTAGCAGAGAAAATATTCTCAGGGCTGTCACAATGTTACCATTTCCAATAATTTCTTTCAGCACTTAGGCATAAAATATACCATGAATTAAAATAAAATAAAATAGTCTCAAATGTAGTTTCTTCTGCATTATTAACACCAGTGGAACATATTTGAGCCAAGATGCTCAAGTTTTTTTCCCTGCAAATGTGTGTTGATAGAGACCATGTTCATTTCTGTTCTAAAAGTGTTTTATTGAGCAAATCTGTAAAGCAAAATCAACTTGATTGATGTGTGAAATAATGAAAAAAATGCATGATGTCATTCCATTGCTTGAAATGAAGGAATAAGAAGGAATATTTATTTTGTTTAGTTTCCCTGCATTCCCAAATGCACTCATAATCAGTCATATTTATATATCTAATCTGCTTCTTTTCAAATAGTGGAGGAAAAACAGATAATTAAAATATACACATGATTTCCCACAGCTTCATCTTTGCCACATACATCCACACACTCTTACACACACAATATGTCTCCCTTATGACATGACATCCAGTAACTAACAAGCTCAGAGTGAATTTGTTTCCTCTCATACCTGAGAAATGTTAAGCACTCACATATACTAATATGGGAAATTCATACTAAGGGAAATAAGACGAGCTTTTCAAGAGGAATCAGGAAGGAAGACTGGAAAAGTCAATCACTAGCTACTTTTCTGTTAAGTGTATGAGCATGATACAAGTAAAATGCTGTATCATAAGTTTTCCTGGTTCTCATCAGTGGCAAAAATAGCACAGACAGCATGCTTGCAGAATATTCCCAGCAAACAAGATTCAATGACAACTTAGCAGATACACTTTATTCAGATACACAGAAGATTTTATTTGTCACATGTACACTCAAGAACAGACTTAAGCACACAACAAAATTTAACCTCTGCATTTAATCCATCTGAAGCAGTGAACGCACACATGCACACACAAGTGAGCAATGAGCACACACACACATACCCAGAGCAGTGGGCAGCTGTGCTACAGCACCTGGGGAGCAGTCAGGGGTTAGGTGCCTTGCTCAAGGGCACTTCAGCCAAACCTCAGGCCATGGCTGCCCCATGTTAACCTAACTGCATGTCTTTGAACTGTGGGGGAAACCGGAGCACCTGGAGGAAACACACAGACATAGGGAAAACATGCAAGCTCCACACAAAAAGGCCCCCGTCAACCACTGGGCTCAAACCCAGAACCTTCTTGCTGTGAGGAAACAGTGCTAACCACGACACCACCATGCTGCCCAAAAGTTTGGGCTCATCCGGTATTTGAACCTCTTGTACCCAAAGCGAGGATCATGTACCTCTAGACAAATAAGCGAGCTGGAATCTATAAAGTTACTGAAACTTTAAATACTAGGGTTGTAGTTTCCCGTCAAATAGAATCTATAAAGTAACTGAAACTTTAAATACTAGGGTTGTTGTTTCCCATCAAATACTGTATGTGTAACATAAAGAAAATAAGAAGTTTGCAGCATAAATTGTCACATGCTATTATTATATCACAGGACTGTGCATCTGTATGAGCATTTTCATAAATAAATTTGCGCTATCATTTTAGTTTATTTTTCACTTTCCTCTTCTGTTGCATTTTCATTTTTTTTCAAAGAACACTTTTGTCCCCATCTAAAGACAGCAATCAGATTTGCCTAATCAACAAATCTTTGAAGAAGATACAATATGTTTTACACTCAGGGTGGCACGGTGGTGTAATGGTTAGCACTGTTGCCTCACAGCCAGAAGGTCCTGGGTTTGAGCCCAGCAGCTGATGAGGGCCTTTCTGTGTGGAGTTTGCATGTTTGCCCCGTGTCTGCATGGGTTTCCTCTGGGTGTTCCGGTTTCCCCCACAGTCCAAAGACATGCAGGTTAGGCTAATTGGTGGCTCTAAATTGACAGTAGGTGTGAATGGTTGTTTGTCTCTGTGTTGGCCCTGCGATGACCTGGCGACTTGTCCAGGGTGTACGCCACCTCTCACCCATAGTCAGCTGGGATAGACTCCGGCTTGCCTGTGACCCTGTAGAACAGGATAAGTGGCTACAGATAATGGATGGATGTTTTACACTCATCATGGCAAACATTCAGCTTGTTCAGTGTGTCAAGTGCAGGATGTTTAGTCACTCTTTCTCTGTCTTTAGTAATGGCTTTAATTGTCTCATCTCATCTCATCTCATCTCATCTCATCTCATCTCATCTCATCTCATTATCTCTAGCCGCTTTATCCTGTTCTACAGGGTCGCAGGCAAGCTGGAGCCTATCCCAGCTGACTACGGGCAAAAGGCAGGGTACACCCTGGACAAGTCGCCAGGTCATCACAGGGCTGACACATAGACACAGACAACCATTCACACTCACATTCACAGTCAATTTAGAGTCACCAGTTAACCTAACCTGCATGTCTTTGGACTGTGCCTAGAGACTGCCTAGGAAGACCAGATCCTGGGGTGGAAGGGACTTTGACTTTTTGAAGAAGTTTTGAGGGCAAGGCTGGTATCCATCCTATTCAAGAAGGGGCTGGTCTCATGTCTTGCAGTGTAGCCCAAAGTCTTAAAACAGGCCTATTAATCAGTGACAATCCAAAGGCAAGGCCAGGGATCAGACAAATGGGCTAAACTGACCATCTATTAGCTGCACTGAGTAGTCACTCAAATTCCACTATATTGAATCTGTGTTTATTCCCCTATTTATCCACACTGCAATGGCTCCCAAACAAATTCTGTATTCATTATAAAATACTGCTATTGACCTATAAAGCACTGAATGGTCTCAAGCCACAGTACCTCAGCAAATGTCTGATCTTTTATGACCCACCACACCTACTTAGATCAAAAAGGTGCAGGCTATTTGTTGGTACCTCCAATAATGAAGACTACAGCAGGGAGCCTTCTTTTACAAAGCAACACAGTTATGGAACAGCCTTCCATTTAGTGTTTGGGACTCAGACACAGTCTCAGTGTTTAAGTCTAGGCTGACATATTTGTTTAGTCAAGCTTTTTGTTAGTATCTCTTTTTTAGATAAAGGAGCAAATCTCAACCATTCACAGACATAGTGTATTTTGGTAAACTGAGATGTTTATGCCCCAGGGCACCCTCATATCTGTGTTACCTTCTGGCTCTCCCTTTTAGTTATGCTGCCATAGCTAGTCTTGCCAGACTGCCTGCTGACACTTCCACTATGCATACTGTTTTCAACCATAATGTGACAATGAGCATACTTAACAATCTCTCTCTCTCTCTCTCTCTCTCTCTCTCAAGTTACACATGGTACTCCTGAGATCGCAGTGACCCTTTCTGATCTCCAGTCCAGCATAATCCACCCTCATGCCCTACTTCTAGTTGGAGTTCTCATCACATCACTCCCACTGAGGATGGCCCCATATTGACACCCTCAAGATGCACTTAGAAACTGTGAAGATACAGTAGCTTTGAACTGCAGCTGATACAAACAGATTTGCTATGATTGCTTAAGACTACAACTGCCATGGTAATTTTCAGATTACAATTGCCACAAACAGTCTGGCACTCAAGTCTCCATCAGTGAACAGTTGATGGCATCATTAAAATAGATTTCATGTTAAAACTATAATGAATATCTTGGACGTTGTGACTATATAGCCCACAGTTATAGAAGCAAGTTATTTTTAATGACACTATTTGGTGTCACCCAGATGAAGATGGGTTCCATTTGAGTCTGGTTCCTCTCAAGGTTTCTGTCTCATGTTGTCTGAAGGAGTTTTTCCTTGTCACCATCACCTTTGGCTTGCTCGTTAGGGATACATTTCTAAATTAATTTATGTAAAATTGATATCAGGAATGTATATATTTTTATAAAGCTGCTTTGTGACAGTGTCCATTGCTAAAAGTGCTTTACAAATAAAATTGAATTACTGATAATGGACTTATACAACATCACTTCCATAGCACTGGAATCATCATTTCTTACAGCTGAATTATGAAGGACGCAGCTCAACATGGCCAAGTCAAAGGCAAACAAAGGCACCGCTGGTAGCCAGCGTACTATTCATGCTCATATATTCATATCTATGGACAATCTAGAGTAGCCAGTTAACCTAACTGCATGTCTTTGGACTGTAGGGGAAACCAGAGCACCCAGAGGGGACCCACCCAGACATGGGAAGAACATAGAAAGTCCCTGTCGGCCACTGGGCTTGAACCCAGAACCTTCTTGCTGTGAGGCAACAGTGTTAACCACTACACCTAATTGAACAAACTGAGTGAATTTCTTTTGTTGTGTGTAGAATTTTGCTTCGTAATTGGGGTCAGAATGCAGAGTCAGTCATGATATGAAACCTCTGAAACTGAGTGTTAAGACTTGCTCAAGGTAACAGGTTTGAACTCTTAACCTGCCAATCAGTATCACAGTGCCTTTTCCCATATCTCCCTGTTTATTATTATTATTATTATTATTATTATTATTATTTACATCAGCAAGGTTGTTGTCTACTCCTTTTGTCTCATGAAGTAGGATATATTGCTTACTTGGCTAACCCAGGATTTCCTGGTCTTATGATGAGGGCTTACTTTTTAATCACACTCCACCACCATTGTAAATTATGCTGTACCCCTGACATGCTCTGGGGCAGATTATGTTCAGGTTTAGGGATGGCAAACATCTGTTTAGTCATACCAAATTTAGCAACCGGAAAACTGCCCCGACCTACTTTAGTCCACTCCAGTGGCGGCTGGTAGTCTTTCAAACAGGGGAGGCTGGTCGGTTACAATATTTCCAGATTTTAAAAGAAAAAACATCAATTTTGCCCATACTCTTGCCTCTGATCTGGCTGATTGTTGGCAGCATCACAAACTGTGAAATAACAGGTTCTTTTGGCCCATTAGCCTACTGTCCAATATACATGATGGTGGTGTTGGGGGGAGGGGTATATTTTAACATTTTATATTTTAAAATTGTGGCATGTTGTTTAAAAATTGATCATTATTGAAAGCAGCTCTTTGTCAGGAACCTCAGCAGTAGAGCTGGGTGCCACACATTTCATTCAATGACACTTTCCCTATATTTTACTTATTTTGACTGAGAAATGTTTTATTGACAATTTTGATAACCCTTCACTTTTAATCCAGGTCTGTAGTGTGAAATGTTCTCGGCTGTGTTTTTGTTTAAAAATGTTTTCCAAATTGTAACTGTGTTTAATTCATACCCAGAAAAAACATATATTCCAATATAATATACTCAGCATAAACATTTTAAATAGATTCTATATTTTTGGTCCATCCATGACATATTACTAAAGTAGCCTATTTACTGTTGTTAATGTGGGTCACTTGCTGTTAGCCAATTCACTTTCTCGTACCAGGAGAGCTGAAAGGAACGAGTATTATTCCCTACCTTTTTCACCAAGTCAATTTGAGGCGTTGGTCTACCCTGCTCTTTAATTTTATTTTTTTCCTCGAAAGGAAGACTGGCAAATGGCTTCGCCAAAATTAAATCAGCAATGCTTGGCATCCGTGCGCAGCTTTCTTGCTAGCTGACTAGCCCCCTCAAGTTCAAGTTCAGTCACTCAAATAAATGAAATTTCTGGAACTAAGATTGCAAACTTGACAACACTATATTTACACTTTATTTACAATGAAAATATATACAAACTAAAAAAGCTGGTAGTGTTAGGACTAGGACTGTTTTGGCCTCTAGAGGCCGCTGTTATTTCCTTTTCTTGTCGTGTTTATTTTGGCCTCTAGAGGCCGCCACTGTTCCTGTGTTTTGTGTTTGTGTTAATTGCCTAATTATCTTCACCTGTGTCCTTAATTAGTTTGTCTATTTATACCCCTGAGTTCAGTCCTCTTGTCACGGAGTCTTTGTGCTGTTATGTTTATCTCCAGTTTCCTTTGTACTGTGTTTTTTGATCTTCTTAGCTTTTGAATTTTTGCACTTTGCTTTTCTTTTGGATTATACTCTTTGGTTTTTTTTTTTGTCTTTTGTTTTGCCCTGTATATAGTGTATATAGTTTAAATAAACCTTTTGATTCTTTTTCTACTTCCGCCTCACGCCTCTGCATTTGAGTCATCCCCCTGGTGGCCTAGTGGGGGTTTGCTGGATTATCACACCAACGAACCAGGTTCGAATCCCAGCAAAACCCTAACAGAAAGACTCCGTCATGACCGACTCAGCAGAGGCTGCTTCAACTGTCTACCCGGCCAACCTTCAGGGAATTATGGCAGCTTTGACACGCTTCGGAGCGACCATGGACGCTCATGGACGTACGCTCACCAGCCAACGTGAGGCCCTCGCTCGCCACGAGGAACTGCTTCAGCAAATTGGGAAAACCCTGGCACAGCTGACATCTCTGCCTGCATCTCCTGCTCCTGATCCAGCTCCCACTCCTGCTCCAGTGCCTCCTGCAATGCTGCCTTCTTCACCTTGCGAAACCAGCCTTCCTGCACCACAGAGGTATGACGGCAAGCACAGTGAGTGCCGAGAGTTCCTTACCCAGTGTCAACTCACCTTTGAGCTTCAGCCTACCACCTACACTACGGATCGCCGCAAGATTGCCTTTGTGATCACCTTATTAGCTGGTAAGGCGCGAGCCTGGGCTACTGCTATCTGGCAAAGACAGGGACCTGAGTGCTTTGATTTCCAGCTGTTTTCTGAAGAGATGCTTCGGGTCTTCGATCAGGCAGACATCAGTACCGACGCAGCCCGAAAGCTCATGTCCATCCGGCAAGGAGGAAGCGTCGCAGATTACGCCATCTCGTTCCGAACACTCGCAGCAGTAAGTGGATGGAACGAGACTGCCCTGGTGTCAGCCTTCCACCATGGTCTGTCTGACCCCATCAAGGACGGTCTGGCCTCTATTGGATGCCCAAGTGACCTCGAAACCCTCATCTCACATGCTATTCGTCTGGACAACAGGATGAGAGAACGCCACCAAGCCTTGAGCCCCCCCAGCCTCCCTACCTCTACCTGGAGACCGTCTACCTCCTTCAGTGACTGTCCAGAACCCATGCAAGTGGGTCGTACTCGCCTCTCCGCATCTGAGAGGGAGCGCAGAAGGAGGGACAAGTGCTGCATCTACTGTGGCAAGCCTGGTCACTTCCGAGCATCATGTCCCGAACTCTTGGGAAAAGGACCGCCCCGTCCAGCCGAGGGAGGGTTGTGACGGGGCCTACCCTCTCTCCCGGACTCCCTGGCCAAGGAATCTACATCCCGGTCTCCATCTCCTGGGGTGAGTCTGTCCACTCTTGTCAAGCTTTGATAGACTCAGGGGCGGCTGGGAACTTTATGGATATTCACTTCGCCCAAAGCATCAATATTCCGACTGCACCTCTTGAAGTCCCACTGTCTGTGTCTGCCCTCGATGGCCAAGCGTTAGGTGATGGAAGAGTCACCCAAGTTACTTCTCCAGTTTTCCTCCAGTCTCAAGGTCACAAGGAAGAAATATCCCTGCACCTGATTCCTTCACCTGAGTTCCCAGTTATTCTAGGCCTTCCTTGGCTTACTCGCCACAACCCTCGCATAGACTGGGTAACAAGCCAGGTTGTGGAATGGGGCCCTGCATGCCATGCCTCTTGTCTGCTCTCTAGCTCTCCTGTGTCTCCTGCCGAGCCCCCTGATCTCACCGAGTTATCTCAAGTTCCCACAGAGTACTGGGATCTCAAGGAGGTATTCAGCAAGAGCAGGGCCGCCGTTCTTCCTCCGCACCGGGCCTACGACTGTGCCATCGACTTGCTCCCTGGGACTACCCCTCCTCGTGGCAGACTGTTTTCACTCTCTCAGCCAGAACGCAAGGCCATGGAGGAATACCTCAAAGATGCCCTGGTCTCTGGGTTTATTCGACCCTCCACTTCACCTGCTGGAGCCGGCTTCTTCTTTGTCGGCAAGAAGGATGGGGGGCTCCGACCATGTATTGATTACAGGGGCCTGAATAAGATCACTGTGCGCAACCGATATCCCCTTCCGCTGATGTCCACAGCTTTCGACCTGCTCCAAGGCGCCACCGTCTTCACCAAGTTGGACCTACGGAACGCATACCACCTCATCCGTATCCGACAGGGAGACGAGTGGAAGACTGCCTTTAACACCCCGTCTGGGCACTACGAATACCAGGTGATGCCCTTCGGACTCACCAACGCACCAGCTGTTTTTCAGGCCCTAATCAACGACGTCTTAAGGGACATGATTAACCTATACGTTTTTGTCTACCTCGACGACATCCTTATCTTTTCCAAGACCATGCAGGAGCACCGCCACCATGTCCGCCAGGTTCTCCAGAGGCTGCTACAGAACAATCTGTTCGCCAAGGCCCAGAAATGCGAATTTCATGTTCCCAAGGTCTCCTTTCTGGGATTTATTGTACGGACAGGCCAACTCCAAATGGACCCTGCCAAGACCCTGGCCGTCCGGGACTGGCCTACTCCCAAGTCCGTTAAGGAGGTTCAGCGGTTCTTAGGATTCGCTAACTTCTACCGCAAGTTCATCAGGAACTTCAGTTCTGTGGCAGCACCCATGTCAGACCTCACCAAAGGGACAGGTGGATCTTATGGCTGGTCTCCTCAGGCAGAAAAGGCGTTCAAAGACCTCAAGGACCGCTTCTGCACGGCACCCATTCTGGTTCTCCCGGACACCTCCCAACCATTCATCGTGGAGGTGGACGCCTCGGACAGTGGTGTCGGCGCGGTGCTCTCTCAACGTTCGGAAGGAAAGCTGCACCCCTGCGCTTACTTCTCCCACCGCCTGAGTCCTGCTGAGTCCCGGTACGATGTGGGGGATCGAGAACTGCTAGCGGTCAAACTGGCCCTTGAGGAGTGGAGGCACTGGCTGGAGGGAGCACAACATCCATTCCTGGTTTGGACTGACCACAAGAACCTGGAGTACCTCCAGCAAGCCAAGAGACTGAACCCTCGACAGGCTAGGTGGGCCCTGTTTTTCAGTCGGTTTGACTTCACCCTCTCATACCGCCCCGGCTCCAAGAACACCAAACCTGACGCACTGTCCAGACTGTTCTCTGCCACTAACAGGGAGAATAAAGTCAGGCCTATTATCCCTGTGTCCCGGATTGTGGCCCCTGTCCGCTGGGGTATTGAGGAGGCTGTCCGACGAGCCCAACGCCAGGACCCCGGTCCTGGGACGGGGCCACCAGGCCTCTTGTACGTCCCACATCAAGCCCGGGCCAAGGTTCTCCAGTGGGGTCACTCTTCCCCTCTCACCGCCCACCCGGGAGCTCGGAGGACCCTGGACTTCCTGAAAAGACGCTTCTGGTGGCCTAACATGGAGAAGGAAGTAAGGTCATTTGTCCTGTCCTGTGAGGTTTGCACCAGAACCAAGAACCCACGACAGCGTCCCCAGGGTCTCCTGCATCCTCTGACCATTCCCCGGCGTCCCTGGTCCCACGTGGCAGTCGACTTTATCACGGGTCTCCCTGAGTCACAAGGTAACACGGTCATTTTGGTCTTAGTTGACAGATTCTCCAAGGCCTGCCGCTTCATACCACTGTGCAAACTCCCCTCTGCTCTTGAAACTGCGAAACTATTGTTTAATCATGTCTTCCGAGTCTTTGGTCTTCCACAGGACATCGTCTCAGACCGAGGGCCCCAGTTCTCCTCCCGAGTGTGGCACGGGTTCTGCAAGGTCATCGGAGCCACTGCCAGCCTCTCCTCTGGGTTTCACCCACAGTCCAATGGTCAGACGGAGAGGCTCAACCAGGACCTGGAAACCACCCTGCGAGGCCTGGCTATGGATAACCCGACATCGTGGAGCACCTGGCTGCCATGGGCGGAGTACGCCCACAACACCCTGCAGTCATCGGCCACCAAGCTGTCGCCATTCCAGTGCCAATTCGGGTTCCAGCCACCTCTGTTCCCGGACCAGGAGGAGGACGCGGGGGTGCCCTCGGTCAACCAATATGTGAGACGGTGTCGCAAGACCTGGAGCAAGGTCAGGAAGACCCTCATACAGACCTCCAGAACCAACCAGACTCAGGCCAACCGCCATAGAAGACCTGCACACGCTTTCCGCCCTGGGCAGCATGTTTGGCTGTCCACTAAGGACCTTCCACTGCGGGTGGAGAACCGCAAGCTTGCTCCTCGCTACATTGGCCCCTTCAAGGTGGTGCGCAGGGTGAACCCTGTCTCCTACCGGCTCCAGTTGCCCCGGACTCTGAGGATCAACCCCACTTTCCATGTTTCCCTGTTACGGCCCGTACTGACATCTACGTATGCCCCTGCCCCTAGGAACCCCCCACCCCCCCGCATCTTCCAGGGGCAGACTGTGTTCACTGTGAATCGCCTGCTTGACTCCCGCCGGGTCCGCGGCGGGTTGCAATATCTGGTGGACTGGGAGGGCTATGGTCCTGAGGAGCGCTGCTGGGTTCCTGCTCGGGATGTCCTTGATAAAGAACTATGTCGGGACTTCCATTCGGCCCATCCGGATCGCCCTGGGAACGTCAGGAGACGCTCCTAGAGGGGGGGGTCCTGTTAGGACTAGGACTGTTTTGGCCTCTAGAGGCCGCTGTTATTTCCTTTTCTTGTCGTGTTTATTTTGGCCTCTAGAGGCCGCCACTGTTCCTGTGTTTTGTGTTTGTGTTAATTGCCTAATTATCTTCACCTGTGTCCTTAATTAGTTTGTCTATTTATACCCCTGAGTTCAGTCCTCTTGTCACGGAGTCTTTGTGCTGTTATGTTTATCTCCAGTTTCCTTTGTACTGTGTTTTTTGATCTTCTTAGCTTTTGAATTTTTGCACTTTGCTTTTCTTTTGGATTATACTCTTTGGTTTTTTTTTTTGTCTTTTGTTTTGCCCTGTATATAGTGTATATAGTTTAAATAAACCTTTTGATTCTTTTTCTACTTCCGCCTCACGCCTCTGCATTTGAGTCATCCCCCTGGTGGCCTAGTGGGGGTTTGCTGGATTATCACACCAACGAACCAGGTTCGAATCCCAGCAAAACCCTAACAGGTAGAAACCGTATGTAATGAACAAAATCGAAATGTAAGCTGATCTCTTACAATACACCACAGCACTTGCGAATCCGCATGGGACTGAACTGAAATTCACCGCTGCCTGTCTATAGTTGAAACGAGCTGTCAATCAAAGAAAATATCCGGCCGCTTTCACCAATCACCAGTCTCCTCGTGGAAACTGCCATGTCCCTCCCATGTGAGGCTGGGAGTCCGTAGGCGGGCATTTTCGCAGTATTTGTCCAATAACCGTCTTGCATTTTGAGATTGAAAAGCGCATAGCTCCCAAATGCCATTGAAGTCCACTGAGGCTGGGAGTCCGTGAGACTCCGTGGGCGGGCGTTTTCGCAGTATTTGTCCAATAATTGTCTTGCATTTTGAGATTGAAAAGCGCAGAGCTCCCAAATGCCATTGAAGTCCACTGAGGCTGCACTGCATCGCGCTGTCATGAGGGGGAAAAACTCACGCACACATTAAAGTTATAAGGGAATGATTTCGCACTGTAGTGGGTTGAGCACATATATTTCTATGATTCTGGATCTGAAATAGCAATGTTATAAGGTGGGCTATAACATAAGCCTTGCGCAATTCATCCTACATGATGTTCGTCATTTTTAGAGGAGGCTGAGCCTCCCTCGTTGTCTTAGAGTAATCGCCCGTGGTCCACTCTGGAAACAGCATCACTATCCCTGTATCTTTCCTTCTTATAATTCCTTAATCTAATGGATTTAGAAGCACAAAGGAGAGAAGGGCATGCCATAGTTAAAGCTTTCCCAGATAATTTGGGAAGCATGCCATAGGTCACAGTGGCAAGGAAAAACTCTCTTCCTCAGGTCTTCTCAGAAATCTTGAGAAGAACCAGACACAATAGCGAACCTATCCTCTTCTGGGTGATCCCAGATAGTAGGGTTATCAATATGACAGTATACTGAGTTAAAAGAGTAAAGAGAAACAATATTAAGTAAGTAAGTAAAGTATATTCAGTATGAGCCGATTGAAGACTGAGGCAAGTGTGAGATTTTGGCATGAAGCTTCTGAAATAACCATGGCATAGCAGAGACTGTGAAGACCCACAGTCCTGATGGAGTTAATCATGTAAGATGGGTTCCACTTGAGTCTGGTTCCTCTCAAGATTTCTGCCTCATGTCATCTCAGGGAGATTTTCCTTGTCACCATGGAGTTAATCATGAAAATGGACAGCTGATCTATGGCCTCAAAGACAGCCATTCTATTCGTTATGCAAACTGATACAATGGGAAACTAACCTCCATGCTTTCTGTAGCTGAAACCAGTGCATGGTCAGAGATGTGTATTCCAGATGACCTGGCTCTGGACATGACTTCAGAACCTTTCATCTTCTTGAAGCTGTTGGCAGGTTTTGATAAACACATGCTATAACACTGAGACTAGGACCTGAAAATGTATGAATGTGGCTCAGAGCAGATCTAGAGTGAAGATAGAGATTAAGTTTGGGATCGTCTAGACATGATTCAATTGGCTTCAAGGCCTGGGAGTGTCCCCAGATCAGATTTCCCATGCAGTACTATGAGATGCCAATTTTCACATGAAAAATAGTTACAATAAAAGAATTTCCTGTTTGAGCACATTGTGCAATACAGCATAACTAGGTCTACCTTCTTGTTATATTTCAGCTTTACTCAATTTCTTAATTTGGAGCACCTTCAGCTTGCAGTACAACTACAAGCTTCTTTTGTCTCTATTTCAAATCAACAAAATAATGTGCAAGTTGAAATTATTGTAGACATGAGATACATCTAACAGAATGATACACATCTTACAGAAATATTCTTCTCAAAACAAATGAATGTGTTGAATAATTTGTATAGAGGTAAATATTTCATAGTATTTGCTCATCCTTTAAGCCTAGAGTTAGACACAGTAGGTTGAGGCAGATGTGACAGGATTTGACTCTATCCAGAATACACACAAAAGTGCATGAAGAAATCAATATGGGTCTCTCAAATCTAATATGAAAAATGCCAAAAGGCTTAATTCCCATCTGCAATTATCTCTGTGCAGACAGTCTCCATTGGTTTCTTCTCTTTAAGAAAAGAACATGATAACATGTCATCACAAACTTTCACAGTTTATGTAATTCTTGTGTAATTTCCAGGCAACCATTTGTATTTTCTGTGCCATTAAAAAAAAACATATAACAAGCAGATGCCCTCTATCAAAAACGCTTTCTTGGAACACCAGCAGCACCAGGGTCAGAGCCCACACCTCCTCAGACCTCCAACATAATAGGCCTCTCCTCATTATTTGACATGGCCAGCTGCTTGGTTGGAGTGTATGCTAGCAGAAATGAGTGGATTCTTCTCCTATCCCTTTTAGTTCACATTTCTTGCCATTTGCTGCAATTAATCAGTCCTTAATTTGTTTTATATCACATCTCTGTTGAAGTCACAAATCAGATTGGTTAGAAGGCGTTGATTAATTTTCTGCAATAGCAGATCTAATGATAGTGTCTGCTGCAAGAGGTTTATATTAATGCACTCGTGATAATACATCATGGTTTCTGTAGTAACAACTCATTCACATGGTGTAGCACCCTTGAGTGGTGGGACTAGACACAGACGTGACATTGTGTTAGGCAGCCCTGCCTGTGTTGGGAAGCTGACTGTTCAACACCACCACAGCACCATGGTGAGGAGCTCTTGCTGAGATACGCAGTGGGGCTGCAGCTCCATCATCGCCACACAAAGAGTTTGCAGTAACAGCTCATTCACAGGCAGACTCTCCATAAAACAATAATAATAATAGTAATAATAATAATAATAGGGGCGGCATGGTGGTGTAGTGGTTAGTGCTGTTGCCTCACAGCAAGAAGGTCTGGGTTCGAGCCCCGTGGCCGACGAGGGCCTTTCTGTGCAGAGTTTGCATGTTCTCCCCGTGTCCACGTGGGTTTCCTCCGGATGCTCCGGTTTCCCCCACAGTCCAAAGACATGCAGGTTAGGTTAACTGGTGACTCTAAATTGACCGTAGGTGTGAATGGTTGTCTGTGTATGTGTCAGCCCTGTGATGACCTGGCGACTTGTCCAGGGTGTACCCCGCCTTTTGCCCGTAGTCAGCTGGGATAGGCTCCAGCTTGCCTGCGACCCTGTAGAGTGGCTAGAGATAATGAGATGAGATAATAATAATATTTTGCAAAGAAAACCAAGCATTGAAATGGAGTTTTCTGTAAGAGAATGTTTATGTAGTGGGTAGGACGTATGCAGCTTGAATTGCATCTTGATTGGATCAGGTGGGCGCTGTTTGGCGCTGCCCTTTTAAATGCAGCCGTGTTTTCCGGTGTCTCATTAGTGCCTTTCGTTACACGGATTCTAGGAAGCTCTTTGTTGTGCGAGTGGATGCAAGTTTCTCATGCTTAAATGTCTTGTAGCCTCCTAACGAAATCATGGTTGGCATGTGTCTGGTTTGATTTGGACCATTGCATTGTTTCATAGCCTGGCCTGGCATTTGTGCGCAGTCCTGCATTGGAGCGTGTGCATCTAGCCTTTCGTCTTCACAAGCCTTTGCTGTTAAAATCGCTTCGCTTGCTGCAAATTGTGCCTGTGTGTTTTGACGAAAACGTAAGTTCCCTGCTTTTACACATGAGCAACCTTTAGCTCTTTAGCCATAGGCAGTTGCCCTATGAAGTCATGTTGATCCGTGTTTTGTTTACATTATAGTCATCTGGGTAGAGTGTGGTCATTATGAGCCTACTGAGTGCTGTTTGTTGTGCTGAGAATGTAAGTTCATGGCTTCCTTTCTCCCTTGCATGTTTATTTTTATTGCGGAGTGCTTGCTCATGTGTGTGTTCATGCTGGTTCAATACTGTCTGTATTGTAGTTTTGCCTGTGAATGTACAAGTAAAAACAGGCCCACTACGAGATCGCTACGAAACCACAATAGTCTCCCGGCTCAGCACTGTGGCCTGCGTTTATACAGGTTGGTAATGTACACGTGTATGTCATTTTAGCTTCTTGTCCTGTTCCAATTGCCTATAGTCAATTGAAGACCCTTGCAGCCTAAGTAATATTATCGGCTTATTGATGAATGGGCTATAAATTAAATATGATGGCTTTGATCTGATATTTATTTATATGACTTTGTGGCCATGTTTTGCTTGCAGGAGGACCATTATTCGCTACCTTAGCCACTGTTTTTCCTGTGCCTTGATTTTAGTGTTCAACTGTGGTGTGCATGTGTGTGTGGGGGGGAGCCCACCGGTTTACTTCATCAGTTTTCCCCGCTGTGTTTAATGTTTGTATGTTTATTGTATGTATTATTCGTGTCCTAGGCCATTGGGTTAGTGCAATATTCTGGAGGGGCAATGATCTTGCTGTGGCCACTGGTTTGCAGAGTATAGATGATTTTCTGTGTTTGACTTATGATGTGCCCTACTCATTGAGTGTTTGCTTATCAAGTCTTATTGACATTTTACCGTGTGTTATTTATTCAAACACATTTATTGTGAAATTTATTGCCCCGTCTTTGAATTGGTTGCCCCGAAGGCCTAATGTATGTCTTTTATGTGTGTTTCATTTTAAAAAGAGGATAATAAACATTGTCTTTATTTTTTATAATACTCCAGTCCCTCTCTTTCCATTTATTTCCCTTTGTTGGGATAGCCTGCTTGGTTATTTTAGGGGTTTTAAATGTAAATTGTTGTTTAAACTTATAGTTAACTAGGAAACTCCCCCGGGGCGGCACGGTGGTGTAGTGGTTAGCGCTGTCACCTCACAGCAAGAAGGTCCGGGTTCGATCCCCGTGGCCGGCAAGGGCCTTTCTGTGCAGAGTTTGCATGTTCTCCCCGTGTCCGCGGTGGTTTCCTCCGGGTGCTCTGGCTTCCCCTACAGTCCAAAGACATGCAGGTTAGGTTAACTGGTGACTCTAAATTGACCGTAGGTGTGAATGGTTGTCTGTGTATGTGTCAGCCCTGTGATGACCTGGCGACTTGTCCAGGGTGTACCCCGCCTTTCGCCCGTAGTCAGCTGGGATAGGCTCCAGCTTGCCTGCGACCCTGTAGAAGGATAAAGCGGCTAGAGATAATGAGATGAGATGAGAGAGGAAACTCCCCTTAGGGGTCACATTTATTTAACATTTTTAGAAGGAGCATCCAGTGCCAAAACTTTGTGACAGTCAGTATGTTTTCTGCCACATCTTCAAGACAGGCGACTTTGCACTTTCCAGTTTCTTGTAGCATGATGAGCTGCATTTATTTTATTTTATTTTGTCTTATAAACTTCATGACCGAGGAAGAAAGAGAGGCTAGTGAAGAAAGAAACAACTCCAGTAAGTGATAACAGGAACTAACCTATCTCATGGACATTCCACAACATTTAAATGCAAGTATAAAAGTTTAAAAAGTATGATGTGTGTAATGATCTCCGGGCTTGTTTGGTTTTCCTGTTTGTGTTGGCTCCTCCCACCTGCTCACCTGAGGCCTGTCTCACCTGGTTCAACCTCTATATAAGATCAGTTTGGCAGATACCAGAGAGAGGAGAGGAGAGGAGGCATGAAGTGGCAGCTGTCCTTTTTGTGCCTTCTTGGTTTTTTTTTTGGTTTTTGCCTTTAACTTTTTCTTCAGCTTAAATTTTGTTTATGTTTATTCCAATAAATCCTTGTTTTCTAATTTCAAGATGTGTCCCCTTCTCTTTTGTTATGGTCTTGAGCCGGGTCATAATGAAATGGGGGCTTGCCTGTTTTAGTTCCTTCTTGATTAGTTTGGCTGAGTAACTGGTAACTTGGCTCAAGACTGTAACATGTGTCATTTATTTAATAAATAAAAAATGTAATTGTTGGCAAAGGCAGCACAGTGGTGTAGTGGTTAGCACTGTTGCTTCACAGCAAGAAGGTTCTGGGTTCAAGCCCAGTGGCTGACAGGGGACCTTTCTGTGTGGAGTTTGCATGCTCTCCCCATGTCTGCATGGGTTTCTTCCGGGTGCTCCGGTTTCCCCCAAAGACATGCAGATTAGGCTAATTGGTGACTCTAAATTGACTGTAGGTGTGAATGGTTTTGTCTCTGTGTCAGCCCTGTCGTGACCTGGCAATTTGTCCAGGGTGTACCCTGCCTCTTGCCCATAGTCAGCTGGGATAGGCTCCAGCTTATATGTGACCCTGCACAGAATAAGCCAAGCCAAGTTTGTTTGTATAGCGCTTTTAACAATAGACATTGTCCCAAAGCAGCTTTACAGAATCTGAATGACCCAAGACATGAGCCAATTTTATCCCTAATCTATCCCCAATGAGCAAGCCCATGGCGATGGTGGCAAGAAAAAAAAAACATAAGTGGTTATGGATAATGGATGGATTGTTGGCAAATTGCTGTGGTACAAGAGGAACTGAACACAAAATGTGTTGTACATTGCATTAGGAAAATCATCACTATCTGTGTGGTAACAGTCACTCTGTCTTGAGTAGCTGTTATAAGATGGGTAAATTGTGGCCATAAAGGGCCTTCATTTGTCCTTCAGATGATGCTTGATTGGTTTTAAGGGGCACAATAAGCTTTAAGAAAATATTCCCCACACCAGCCCACCAACCTGAACTTTTAGATCAGTTTATTGACGCTGTTGACCCCAAGTTCTGCTCGTACTATCTCTATACTTCAGTCCAGATTCTTCAGACCAGGCCATGTTGTTTTCCAATTGAACTGCATCATCTGGGTGATCCTTTGCCAACTGTAGTCTCAAATTCCTGTTCTTGGTTGACAGGAGTGGAACCCCATATGGTCTTCTGCTTTTGTAAACCAGCTGCTTCATCTACAATCAGACCACATCATACCAAACCTTTATTCATGATCTTTCCAATAACAGCCCTCACTGCTATGATTTCTTCCTTATTTATACTAATACATACAAATCACCAAAAAGGAAGACACTAAAAGGATGTCATCCCAAACTACCACTTTGGATCATATTTTTTATTTTGTCTTCACATGCATTCAATATCATTTTGCACTGTCAGAATTGAAACATACAAAAAAGGCAAAACAAACCTCACCTGGCAGCACTTATTTTAGTGCTTTTGATACTGATGGCATTTTACATGTTTCAAAGTCAGCCAAGATAAAACTTCATAGCAGCTATCTTGGACTATGCATGATGTTGCTATGGTGTAGAAATAATGGCTATTTCGGGGTGGGGGAGGAGAGTGTAGTATTTTATCACAAATATACTGCATTTTTAAAGAAAATAACTAGGTCACTGTGGCAGCAGGGGTGTGGTCAAGCGTCGGTCTGTGAATGGAGGGTGGAGTCAGAGAAGGTAAGTGGTAGAATCACTGCACCTGATGGGAATTAACCCGTGTTTGTGTGTCTTCCCCAGTGACCGTGCCTTATAAGAGGAGAGGGAGAGCAGAGGAGGGGAGCTCTCCCCCCAACCAGAACACTTGTGTGTGCGTGTGTGTTTGTGTGTGTGTGCGTGCGTGCCTGCCTGCCTGCCTGGGAGAATAAGGCTACATCCACACAACAACGGCAACGAGATTTTATTTAAAAAAATATCGCATCCACATGGGCAATGGATCAGTAAAATATCAGGTACATATGGCAACGCAACGCTTGCTGAAAATGATGCAATACACATGCCACACCTCTAGGGGCACTGTAAGATGGTCCCATCGGAGACACCAGAACAATAGAAGAAGTACAACCCCAATTCCAAAAAAGTTGGGAAAAAGTACAAATTGTAAATAAAAATGGAATGCAGTAATTTACATATCTCAAAAACTGATATTGTATTCACAATAGAACATAGACAACATATCAAATGTCGAAAGTGAGACATTTTGAAATTTCATGCCAAATATTGGCTCATTTGAAATTTCATGACAGCAACACATCTCAAAAAAGTTGGGACAGGGGCAATAAGATGCTGGAAAAGTTAAAGGTACAAAAAAGGAACAGCTGGAGGACCAAATTGCAACTAATTAGTTCAATTGGCAATAGGTCATTAACATGACTGGGTATAAAAAGAGCATCTTGGAGTGGCAGCGGCTCTCAGAAGTAAAGATGGGAAGAGGATCACCAATCCCCCTAATTCTGCGCCGACAAATAGTGGAGCAATATCAGAAAGGAGTTCGACAGTGTAAAATTGCAAAGAGTTTGAACATATCATCATCTACAGTGCATAATATCATCAAAAGATTCAGAGAATCTGGAAGAATCTCTATGTGTAAGGGTCAAGGCCGGAAAACCATACTGGGTGCCCGTGATCTTCGGGCCCTTAGACGGCACTGCATCACATACAGGCGTGCTTCTGTATTGGAAATCACAAAATGGGCTCAGGAATATTTCCAGAGAACATTATCTGTGAACACAATTCACCGTGCCATCCGCCGTTGCCAGCTAAAACTCTATAGTTCAAAGAAGAAGCCGTATCTAAACATGAACCAGAAGCGCAGACGTCTTCTCTGGGCCAAGGCTCATTTAAAATGGACTGTGGCAAAGTGGAAAACTGTTCTGTGGTCAGACGAATCAAAATTTGAAGTTCTTTATGGAAATCAGGGACGCCGTGTCATTTGGACTAAAGAGGAGAAGGACGACTCAAGTTGTTATCAGCACTCAGTTCAGAAGCCTGCATCTATGATGGTATGGGGTTGCATTAGTGCATGTGGCATGGGCAGCTTACACATCTGGAAAGACCCCATCAATGCTGAAAGGTATATCCAGGTTCTAGAGCAACATATGCTCCCACCCAGACGACGTCTCTTTCAGAGAAGACCTTGCATTTTCCAACATGACAATGCCAAACCACATACTGCATCAATTACAGCATCATGGCTGCGTAGAAGAAGGATCCGGGTACTGAACTGGCCAGTCTGCAGTCCAGATCTTTCACCCATAGAAAACACTTGGCGCATCATAAAATGGAAGATACGACAAAAAAGACCTAAGACAGTTGGGCAACTAGAATCCTACATTAGACAAGAATGGGTTAACATTCCTATCCCTAAACTTGAGCAACTTGTCTCCTCAGTCCCCAGACGTTTACAGACTGTTGTAAAGAGAAAAGGGGATGTCTCACAGTGGTAAACATGGCCTTGTCCCAACTTTTTTGAGATGTGTTGTTGTCATGAAATTTAAAATCGCCTAATTTTTCTCTTGAAATGGTACATTTTCTCAGTTTAAACATTTGATATGTCATCTATGTTCTATTCTGAATAAAATATGGATTTTTGAAACTTCCACATCATTGCATTCTGTTTTTATTTACAATTTGTACTTTGTCCCAACTTTTTTGGAATCGAGGTTGTAAACGCATGCACATAAACCCCTTCTTCTACCCGGTGTGAAGCACTGTCAGGAACAAACACACAACAAGAAGAAGATGGCTGTGACTACGCGAGGAAATTGTGCCTTCTGTGTGTACAAATTAGTTTTATTAGTGTGCATAGTTTTATATAACTTAATTTTCTTATTGTGTGTGAACATTTTGAAAAGCATTTTTATATAATTTATATAACTTTTTATATTGTGTGTGAACATTTTGAAAAGCAGTCTTATCCAAAAAAAAAAAGGAATTCAAGAAATGGTTCAGTTACTTGTTTATTTAAAAGAAAAGCTGTATACAAAAGTGAATGCAATGCAGTGGTTCATACAAAACAGCGAGAGTGCTGCTTGTTCTAGTCATGTGGTTGTGACGTCATCGTAAACAAATCCGTTCTACTCATCCAGACGACTTCGCAACAGCGCCGTTGCCAGATTTTCCCACTCTGGAACCCGTTCTCAAAAAATATCGTTGTGGGGCACCCAAAACGCCGGTGCCATGTGGACGCCAGGCCGAAACGATAAACAATTTTATCAGATTCACCTGAATCCCTTGCCGTGTGAACAGGGCCTAAATGTAAAAGCTGAAAAGCTAAAATAAAAGGTTTTTTGAGAACTCAGTTCTAGCCTGCCATGCTTCTGTGCTCCACCCACCTGGTCAGATTCTACAGTGGTGCTGAAACCCGGGAAGGAGTGCAGAAGGGAATAGCCCCATGGAGTCCTCCCCCTTCAAGGACCTGATCCATGCCCTCGCCATGGCCCAACAGAGCCAGCACAAGGCACTGATCACCCTCCAGAAGGAGCAGGAACAACGGTTTGAAGCCCTGGTGCTGGGACAGCACAAAGATTGCCAGGCGTTCCGGCACCTGCTCACATCGGTGCGGTCCATGATCACCACTGCCGCAGACCCTCCCCACCTCACCCTAACGAAGATGGGTCCGCATGATGACCCCAAAGCCTTCCTCGCTCTTTTTGAGCAGGCAGCAGAGGCGTGGAGTTGGCCAGTGGAACAGTGCGCGGCCTGCCTCCTCCCCCTGCTAATGGGCGAGGCGCAGCTGGACGCGCTACAGCTCCCTGCCGACAGCTGGCTGGTCTACGTGGACCTCAGCAGGGCCGTCCTCCAATGTGTGGGTTGCACCCCAGAACAGCAATGGCAGCGCTTCCGTGCGCTGCGCCTGAAGGAGGTCAGCCGGCCGTTCGCATTTGGCCAGCAACACTGGGATGCCTGCCAGCGATGGCTGAGGGCCGACAACCACGACGCCGAGGGAATCGATGACCTGGTGGCACTGGAACAATTTGTCGCCTGACTTCCGGAAGGAACAGTGGAGTGGGTCCAGTGCCATCGCCTGGCGTCGCTGGATCAGGCCATCGAGCTGGCAGAGGACCATATGGCAGCTGTTCCGAAGGCAGGACAGTGTGTCTCCTCTTCTCCCCTTTCTTCTCTCTCTCTCCCTCTGCTCCTCGTCCTTGCCCCGTTCCCCCACCGCGGAGGCGGGAGCCGGCTCCACTCCAGCCGGCCCACCACACCCGCAGTGCCCTACCATTTCCTACTTCCTTGTCTGTGTCCTCCCCCCCTCAGGTGAGTGATGTCCAGAACACCGGTGCAGAGGGAGAGCCTGGGCCAGTATGCTGGCCCTGCGGGGAACCGGGGCGCCTCCAGCATCAGTGCTCGGCAATGGAGGTGGGCATGGTGGTCCGGATCCCCGACACGCCAGAGACCGCCCTCGATCGGGCTGGAGCGTATCGCATACCGGTGAGTATTCAGGGAGGATATGTATCAGGCTTTGGTGGATTTCGGCTGTAATCAGACCTCAATCCACCAAAGCCTAGTGCAAGACGAGGCATTGGGGAAAGCACAATTGGTGAAGGTGTTGTGTGTGCATAGGGATGTTCACAACTACCCTTTAGTGTCGGTCCACATTCTATTTTGAGGGGAACAATTTAGAGTAAAGGCGACGGTTAATCCTCGCCTTACCCACTTGATAATTCTGGGCACTGATTGGCCAGGATTTAGGGAATTAATGACGCATTTAGTGAAGAGTGGGGCCTGCCATAGTTTAGCGAGGGGAGATCCTGGAGTAGCGTTGGCGGGAGCAGCTGTCACAGAGACGTCTATGTCATCACCGCATCAGAGTGAGGAGCAGCCTGCTCCTCTGCCCTCTTTCGGGGATTCTCTTGTGGATTTCCCGTTAGAGCAGTCACGAGACGAGACTCTGCGGCACATGTTTGACCAAGTGAGAGTAATCAATGGTCAAACTCTCCAGCCAAATGCCACACCGTCCTTCCCCTATTTTTCCATTATTAAGGATAGATTATACTGAGTGACACAGGACACTCAGACTAAGGAACCAATAACACAGCTTTTAATCCCAAAGAGCCACCGGAAATTTATATTCCAGGCGGCTCACTTTAATCCCATGGCCGGACACTTGGGGCAGGATAAGACACTAGCCCGAATAATGGCCCGGTTCTACTGGCCAGGGATTCGTGGCGATGTCCGTAGGTGGTGTACGGCATGCCGCGAATGGCAGTTAGTAAATCCCCCAGCCATTCCAAAAGCGCCTTTGCGCCCTCTGCCATTAATTGAGACCCCGTTCAAAAGAATTGGGATGGATCTTGTTGGGCCATTAGATCGGTCAGCACGAGGATATCGCTTTATTTTAGTTCTGGTGGACTATGCAACGTGATCTGGAAGCAGTGCCTCTTCACAATATCTCTCAGCATGTAGTATTGCAGAAGCGCTCTTCTGCGTCATCTCCCGAGTCGGAATCCCCAAAGAGATTCTGACTGATCAAGGCACTACGTTTATGCCATGCACACTGCTTGAACTGTATGGGTTACTGGGAATTAAGCCTATCCGCACCAGCATTTATCACCCACAAATGGATGGCTTAGTCGAATGGTTTAATTGCACCTTCAAGAATATAATTAGAAAATTTGTAAGCGAAGACACATGCAACTGGGATAAATGGCTCAAGCCCCTGTTATTCGCAGTGCGAGAGGTCCTGCAAGCCTCCACAAGGTTCTCCCTGTTCTAATTATTATACGGGCATAAGCCATGTGGCATTCTAGATGTGCTATGTGAAAATTGGGAGGAGGGGCCTTCAACTAGTAAAAATGAAATTCAATACGTTATCGACCTGTGCGCCAAACTCCACACACTCACGCACCTAACCCAGGAGAATTTGTGGCAGGCCCAAGAATGTCAAGCCCGTCTGTATGACAGGGGCATGCGCCTTAGGGAATTCACACTGGGAGATAAAGTACTTGTGTTGTTGCCCACGTCGAGCTCCAAATTGATCGCCAGGTGGCAAGGACTCTTTGAGGTCACACTGCGAGTCAAGGACATCGACTATGAGGTGAGGCGAATGGACAGGCATGGGGCATTACAGATTTACCACCTCAATCTGCTAAAATGCTGGAACGCGGAGGTCCCTGTGGTGTTGGTGTCGGTGGTTCTGGAGAAGGCAGAGCTGGGGCCAGAGGTTCAAAAAGGAAAATTGACATTGCCCACCGCTCCGGTCCCCTGTGGAGACCACCTCTCCCCGACCCAGCTCACAGAGGTTGCCCAGTTGCAGACAGAATTTTCTGACGTGTTCTCGCCCCGGCCCAGCTGCACCCACCTCATAGAACACCACATTGAGACACCCCTGGGGGTCGTAGTGCGCAGCCACCCAGACTGCCCAAACACAAAAAAAATGTGGTTCAGGAAGAACTCGAGGCCATGCTTGAAATGGGCATCGTCGAGGAGTCCCACAGTGACTGGAGCAGCCCAGTGGTCTTGGTTCCCAAGGCTGATGGGTCGGTCCGGTTCTGTGTGGACTATAGAAAAGTCGACACGGTGTCTAAATTTGACACATACCCAATGCCTCGTATTGACGAGTTGCTCAATCGACTAGGCATGGCTCATTTTTATTCGACACTGGATTTGACAAAGGGATATTGGCAGATCCCCTTGACTCCTCTATCCTGAGGGAAAATGGCCTTTTCTACACCGTTTGGCTTACACCAGTTTGTCACACATCCTTTTGGGCTGTTTGGGGCTCCCGCTATGTTCCAGCAGCTTATGGACAGGGTCCTCCACCCCCATGCCACCTACGTGGCCACCTACTTAGACGATATTATTATCTATAGTAATGACTGGCCGCAGCACTTAGAACACCTGAGGGCCGTCCTTAGGTCGCTGAGGTGAGTGGGTCTCACAGCCAACCCGAAGAAGTGTGCGATTGGGTGGGTGGAAGTATGGTATGTGGGTTTCCACTTGGGCAATGGGCAGGTGCGTCCCCAAATTAATAAGACAGCAGTGATTGCGGCCTGCCTGAGGCCCAAGACCAAAAAGGGGGTGAGACAGTTCCTGGGGCTGGCTGGCTACTATTGTAGGTTTATACCCAATTATTCGGATGTCACCAGCCCGTTGACTGATCTCACTAAAAAGGGAGCACCAGATCCGGTCCAGTGGACAGAGCAATGCCAGCGGGCTTTCTCTGAGGTAAAGGCTGCACTGTGTGGCGGGGCCACTGTTACACTCCCCTGACTTTTCCCTTTATTTTGCAGATGGACACATTGGACAGAGGGCTGGGAGCTGTTCTGTCCCAGGAGGGGGAGGGGGAGGATCACCCCATGCTGTATATCAGCAGAAAGCTGTCAGTGCGTGAGGGGCGCTACAGCACCATAGAGAGAATGCCTTGCCATCAAGTGGGCGGTCCTTGCCCTCTGCTACTACCTCCTGGGGTGCCCTTTCACCCTCTGTGCAGACCACCTGCCCCTGCAGTGGCTCCACCGCATGAAGGATGCCAACGCATGGATCACCTGTTGGTATCTGGCACTCCAGCCGTTTAAATTCAAGGTGGTCCACAGGCCGGGGTCGTGGCAGATTTCCTCTCCCATCAAGGGGGGGGGGGGATTTGGCTGCAGGCTGGACAGCTCCCCAGCCTGAGTCTGGCGGTGGGGGTATGTGGCAGCAGGGGCGTGGTCAAGCGTCGGTCTGTGAATGGAGGGTGGAGTCAGGGAAGGTAAGTGGTAGAATCACTGCACCTGATGGGAATTAACCTGTGTTTGTGTGTCTTCCCCAGTGACCACGCCCTATAAGAGGAGAGGGAGAGCAGAGGAGGGGAGCTCTCCCCCCAACCAGAACGTGTGTGTGTGTGTGTGTGTGTGTGTGTGTGTGTGTGTGTGTGTGTATGCATGCCTGGGAGAGTAAATGTAAAAGCTGAAAAGTTAAAATAAAAGGGTTTTTGAGAACTCAGTTCTGGCCTGCCGTGCTTCTGTGCTCCACCCACCTGGTCAGATTTTACAGTCACTCAAGGTCAGTGTTCATGGTGCTAAATTAAAGCCTATATGGGACTACCTATATGTTGATAATGGTAATATTTCTCAATCATTAGCTGTCAGCTTATAGTCCTATGAAAACCCATGACCTTGAGTTTGACATTTCAAAGTCATTCAAGGTCAAAGGTCATGGTGGCAACTGAAAGCCCATATGGGACTTCTTATATATTGATATTGGCAAACATCTGTCTATCATTAACCATTTTAAAGTTATAGCCTTTTGAAAACCCATGACCTTGAATTTGACCTTTCATGGTCACTCAAGGTAAAATATGATGGTGCTAAATGAAAGCCCATATGTCACTTCCTCTAAGTTGATAATATAAAATATCTGTCTACCATCAACCGTTTTCAAGTTATAGCCCTCTGAAAATCCATGACCTTGAATCTGACCTTTCAAGGTCAACAATCATGGTGCCAAATGAAATGCCATATGGAAGTTCCTATATGTTCATAATAGTAAACATCTGTCTATCGGCAACCGTTTTAGAGGTATAATGGAAAATGTTATTTTGACCGATGACCTTGAACCCCCTGACATTTAACCCCCAACTGCTATGGAGACTATCCAAGTTATCCCATCATGCAGCATATAGCTGGAAGCAGAATTGAAAGATGTAGGTTTTGGTTTGAAGTCAAAATGATGAATTTGAAGAAAGTTATTGCAAAAAAAAAAATATTCTGACCTTTCCGGTGATCTTGACCTTGACCCAATTTCCCCCAAAATTTAATCAGGTAATCTATGGACCACTGCCCACCTACCCTGAAAATTTGAAGTCAATTGGTGCAACCATCTAGACGCTAGATTGTTAACAGACAAACAAACAAACCACACTGATTGCAATACTTTGCCCCGTTGACTCTGTCGCAGGTGAGGTAACAAAAAAGTAATTAAACATGGACAGCTGATGCCACAAACCATCAGGTAAAGTACTGTGACTATAGTACTGTGACTATGTGCATTTAGCAATTATATACTTTGCCTTAGAAATAGCTCTGATATTCAAATGCTTTGACAGTCATCTATTTTTCTCCAGCACGCTTCTTTGGATATGGCAGCAGTGTCAGTGTTGCTTTTTGTAGTCATAATGTATGGAATGCCATCTAAGTCCTAAATTAATATTAAAAAAAAGACTATGGTTATGAAATAAATCCTGAAATAAGTAAATTAGATCATAAATATACAAAGATTAAGTGACCTTGGGTGTGAGAGTGTGAGAACATTAATATGTTTTGTGAAATAAGAACTAAACTACAAGATTTGTGGACACCTGAGCAGTTCACTCATAAGTGCTTGGTGAACATTCTGATTTAGTCCCTATTTTTATCCCTGCATTCGGAGTTTCATGAGCACAACAGCTTGCTTACCCCATTGATGTCTCCTCCATATCCCATAGAGAGCTGCTCCTCTATTTAAAATTTCCTTTAAAATACTTCCTGTATTTGTGACATTTGGTGAAAAGTTACAGTGGTGCTTGAAAGTTTGTGAACCCTTTAGAATTTTCTATATTTCTGCGTAAATATGACCTAAAACAACATCAGATTTTCACACAAGTCCTAAAAGTAGATAAAGAGAACCCAGTTAAACAAATGAGACAAAACTATTATAGGTGGCCATTTATTTACTGAGGAAAATGATCCAATTTTACATATCTGTGAGTGGTAAAAGTATGTGAACCTTTGCTTTCAGTGTCTGGTGTGACCCCCTTGTGCAGCAATAACTGCAACTCAGCATTTCCGGTAACTGTTGATCAGTCCTGCACACTGGCTTGGATGAATTTTAGCCCATTCCTCTGTACAGAACAGCTTCAACTCTGGGATGTTGGTGTGTTTCCTCACATGAACTTCTCTCTTCAAGTCCTTCCACAACATTTCGATTGGATTAAAGCTCATAGGCAACTGTTTTAATTTTATGCACATTTGAAACTTTATAGGTTAAAAAACCCTCTGTAATTTTCTTCTGGTCCCAAGAAGTATTGTTAATAAACAATAATTAAAATAAGTTAGTGCGGATCGTGGCGAATTTCTGTTCGGCTATTTTCGTGACCACTCAGCACATGGCGTCATTTAAATCAAACAAACTGCTTGAGTTGAGTCCACTTCCATTTACTTACATTGCCGTTCAGCTTGAGTGCAGATGTGCATTTGGGAATTTCCAAAGAAAAACCATGCCTTATTGTTGTGCAGTGAACTGTAACAACGGGACCGGTTTAGGAAGAAGTTTTTACCTTTTTCCGAGAGAAGAGAAGATGCAGAGAGAGTGGATTGGCTTTTTCCGGGACAGGAGAAGAGGTGGAGTGAGAGGATTGGCTTTTTCCAAAAGAGGAGAAGAGCCGGAGCGAGAGGATTGGCTTTTTCTGAAAAAGGAGAAGACGCGGAGCAAGTGGGTTGGCTTTTTCCGGAAGAGAAGACGAGGCGGAGAGAGTGGATTGTGCACATGAAGCCAGAGGGTTGGCTTTTTCTGGAAGAGGAGACGAGGCGGAGAGAGTGGATTGTGCGCGTGAAACCAGAGGATTGGCTTTTTCTGGAAGAGGAGACGAGATGGAGAGAGTGGATTCTGCGCGTGAAACAAAATCAAGCAGTCAAAGAAGAAACGGACCAGCAACGCTTAAGCAAAAAGCAGAAGATTAGAGGTAAACATTTTTACTTTTAGTTACAATTGACAAGTCAAGAATCCTGAAGGATCCTGTACAATCATTGTGGAAATGAGACAAAGGGATATTTCCTTCCTTAAAGAAGGCTATAAATAGTATAATGCCATGGATGGTAGGCTAATGTGGCCTACTGGTGCACTGTCAAGTAATTGTTACCTATATCCATTAGGGAGGACAGTTTAATTATTCTTCAAAAGGGCCCTTATTTAGTATTATGACAAAAGTAAGAATTTATCATAATTACCAGGATAAATCATTTGGGTGCGAGTCTTGTTGAGGACCGGGGTCACCGTGATCAGAGTCGGCCAAGTAGCTGTCCGATTCCAAGGCTGCATGGTCAAACCAGTGAGCCACATTCACCGATTGCTTCGCAACGGCCATAGGTTCATACATATATGGTTTCACCTCTCGATATTTAATTTGGAGAGTTCCTACTTCAAAATCGCTATCACTTTCAGACATTTTACACAACCTCTCACGATCAAAGTCCATATATATGTGCTAGGCTTGCAAGTAAACACAGAACTGCTCCCGGTCTATTTGGCTTAAATGATGTCACAATGGGCGGCACGGTGGTGCAGTGTTTAGCGCTGTCGCCTCACAGCAAGAAGGTCCGGTTTCGAGCCCCGTGGCCGGCGAGTGCCTTTCTGTGCGGAGTTTGCATGTTCTCCCCATATCCACGTGGGTTTCCTCCGGGTGCTCCGGTTTCCCCCACAGTCCAAAGACATGCAGGTTAGGTTAACTGGTGACTCTAAATTGACTGTAGGTGTGAGTGTGAATGGTTGTCTGTGTCTATGTGTCAGCCCTGTGATGACCTGGTGACTTGTCCAGGGTGTACCCCGCCTTTCGCCCGTAGTCAGCTGGGATAGGCTCCAGCTTGCCTGCGACCCTGTAGAAGGATAAAGCGGCTAGAGATAATGAGATGAGTATATTTTAACTGTTTTATTCAATTTTAGGGTACAAATTAGACACTAGGAAAATTGAATTTGCTTTTTGGGTCGTTCTTCTCGACAATAAAGTTGATATTCTACGTTTCACCTCCAACCACTGCCTATGACCTTTAAGGTCAGGATTTTGACTTGACCATTCCAAAACATTAACTTTGTGCTTCTTTAACCATTCTTTGGTAGAATGACTTGTGTGCTGAGGGTTGTTATCTTGCTGCATGACCCACCTTTTCTTGAGATTCAGTTCCTGGACAGATGTCCTGACATTTTCCTTTAGAATTCGCTGGTATAATTCAGAATTCATTGTTCCATCAATGATGGCAAGCCTTCCTGGCCCAGATGCAGCAAAACAGGCTCAAACCATGATACTACCACCACCATGTTTCACAGATGGGATAAGGTTCTTATGCTGGAATGCAGTGTTTTCCTTTTTCCAAATATAACACTTCTCATTTAAACCCAAAAGTTCTATTTTGGTCTCATCCGTCCACAAAACATTTTTCCAATAACCTTTTGGCTTGTCCACGTGATCTTTAGCAAACTGCAGATGAGCAGCAATATTCTTTTTGGAGAGCAGTGGCTTTCTCCTTGCAACCCTGCCATGCACACCATTATTGTTCAGTGTTCTCCTGATGGTGGACTCATGAACATTAGCCAATGTGAGAGAGGCCTTCAGTTGCTTAGAAGTTACCCTGGGGTCCTTTGTGGCCTCGCTGACTATTACACACCTAGCTCTTGGAGTGATCTTTGTTGGTCGACCACTCCTGGGGAGGGTAACAATGGTCTTGCATTTCCTCCATTTGTACACAATCTGTCTGACTATGGATTGGTGGAGTCCAAACTCTTTAGAGATACTTTTGTAACCTTTTCCAGTCTGATGAACATCAACAATGCTTTTTCTGAGGTCCTCAGAAATCTCCTTTGCTCATGCCATGATACACTTCCACAAATATGTGTTGTGACAATCCGACTTTGATAGATCCCTGTTCTTTAAATAAAACAGGGTGCCCACTCACACCTGATTGTCATCCCATTGATTGAAAACATGTGACTCTAATTTCACTTTCATAATTACCTGCTAATCCTTGAGGTTCACATACTTTTGCCACTTACAGATATGTAACATTGGATCATTTTCCTCAATAAATAAATGACCAAGTATACTATTTTTTTGTCTCATTTGTTTAACTGGCTTCTCTTTATCCACGTACTTTTAGGACTTGTGTGAAAATCTGATCATGTTTTAGGTCATATTTATGCAGAAATATAGAAAATTCTAAAGGGTTCACAAACTTTCAAGCACCACTGTATCTGGAGTGAAGTGACTGATGTTAAGCAGTTCTTCTCTGGTGTCAGAACATGACAAAAAACGATTGTGTTTTTTTTTTTTAAGCATATTCATCTGGGCCTAGGAAGCTAGTTCACAATCCAAGTAACATATATAAAATTAATTTTTGTCAGGTAACATCATACAGACCATGGTACAGGTACAGCAATGCCCCTCTTTTTCAATTGATGTAGAATTTAGAGGAGGGTTTGCAGCAGATTGTACACTACAATAGCCTGCTAAGTAGCTTAATGGCTGATAAAGTGGAGGTCTGTGTGACCTATAACAATGAGAAAGGAAAACCCACTTCTTATTATACCTCACCATGCATAAACAAGTAGCAGAACAATGCCAAAGGTTAATGTCTATGCAAATAGCTTTGGCCTCCAAGAACTTAGAAGTACCTGCATTGACCTGATGTACTCCACTTTATTCTGAAATGGCACAAAGTAAACTTTCTCAGTATCACTCTCTACTTTAGGTTTACTCAGAGTCAGATGCTTAATTGCTTTGGGTTGTAAAGTTTACTCCTAAACCCCAGTCTCTGATGGAGTAATGCATGAAAATGATGAGTTAATAATGAAATAGTACATATCAGGCTTGTAGTACTCGAGTGCAGGACTCTTGACTCGAGTCCGACTCATGCCCTAATTTTAAGGACTCATGACTCTACTTTGACTTGAGCACTGATGACTCAGACTTGGACTCAGACTTGTACATTAAAGGATATGGGACATGAAACATAAATGCACGCTATATCAGTTTCTTTCCATTAAAAATATGAATTAATTGCATCAACAAATACAAAATCGTCTATTAAATTCAGCAAAATCGTTATATTCGTGATGATTATATGGCATTTCTGCTCGACTTCCGATATGCATTTTCTACAACCGGAAGAGCCGCTGTCACGTGATCATACGTCACAAAAACTTTCGGGCACAGCACAAGCGGGCAGATGAATGGAGAAGTGGATGACAAGAAAATTGTTTTTATAGTCTTTAAAGTACATTGGACATCATACATTGGACATCATGGTGTATTGTGCTGCTTATGGTTGCAATAATTCCAATGGGAAATGCCCTGGAGTAAGTTTTTTTTGCATTCCCCATGGACCCAAAGCTGAGGAAAGTGTGGGCTCACCTGCGCATGCGCACGCAGTAGGCTTCGTGCATGCGCAGTAGGCTTAGTAGGACAAATCCAAGAGGTAGGATAACTTTACAGAACACCTGTTGAAAAAACTTTGCACCTACTGTTTCCCACAAACTGTGTTCGGACCATTTCACTGAGGATTCTTTCAACATTAATATTCAGGTACTGAGCGATATTAATTGCCAAGCCAAATTTAAGAGGCTACTTAAAGATGGAGCCGTTCCCAACGTCCCAATTCAGGAACAAGACGGCAGAGTGAAACCCGAAGTGCTACGGCCACCACGAGGTGCAGTCGCTAAGCGACTGAAAGCCGAGGTAAGGATTAGTATTATAATTTTGGGTGTATCAATTATTGATTATCATAATTCTGACTCGTTTCGCCATTTTGAATGTTTTCATCTCGGACTCTGGAAGCATTGCATCTCAATCAATCTCGAAAAATATCAGCAAAAAAAACCTAGCTTGCAACGGACTTTAGCTAGATCTATGATGAACTTTCAATGTATGATACAAAAATAATACTTCTTTCAACAGATCATTAGCCTTTGAGCAGAATTGTTTTTAACTTACCAGGATGTGTTATCGAGCCGACCGCTTTCAGTTTCATGGGGACTGAATGAACTCTCACTCTCAGAATCATCTGACCTGTCAGAGTAAAGACAAGATCCATGTTCATGTGAATTTCCAGCTATCAGTTCGAATTTATAGGGTCTAACTTCACATCTCTGTGAAACATCAGGAATATCACTGTCGATGGTGTCCATTTCGGTAACCTGTTTACATTAGATTCCCAAGCGCTGGCTCCTTGGAAAGTTTTTGTGACGTCACGGGTCACGTGACCACCTAGCTAATTAACGAATCATTGTTTTACGCTGATGTATAAAAAAAGTTGAATAATGTGATGATTTTCACATTTTTGACACCCTGCAGTGATTTAGATGGCATTTCTTATGTCCTTTATACATAATTATGCCCAGAAAAAAAATCCATGTCCCATATCCTTTAACTGCATTTGGACTCGTAAATTGGAGACAAGGACTCAGATTTTTTCTTTCATTTCATTTATTATACAGGAATTTTAAAAAGTAACAGACAGTTACAGTTTAGAGGGCCTGGCTCAGCTTCAGCTGGTTTTCAGCAGGTTCCTGTTCTGCAGCACATAAAACAACAGGAGTACAAGACACCAACACCAGACTGACAAGTATAAACACCACAATACAGTACAGTAACAGCAACAAAAACGTGGGACAAGGATAAAAGTAAACAAAAGAAAACAATATTACACAGACATAAATCAGTTAAGGTTTTGAATAATGTCAGTGTATGTAAGTATATATGATGTGTTAGTGGTTACAAGTATAACTATTCAGCAAAAGAAATATATAAGCCTTTTTAAAATGAGTAATAGATGGTATTATTCTGATGTGGTGTGGAATATTATTCCATGTTTTAGTGTAAGTGTGAAAAAATGATTGCTGGCCATAGGTGTTTCTAAAGGCTGGCACTGTAAGAAGTGCCCTAGTTACTGATCTTGTTGTCCGCCCCTGTTGCATGTTAGTTGTTGGAAGGAACACAGCAAGACTAGCTATGGGACAGTTTGATTGTAGCTGAAAGTAAAATGTCATAGCATGGGTGTTTAATGTAGTTCTGAAAAGTGAGAGCATTTGAGTGGGTGAGTGCAGTACAATGATGTGTCCAACTAGGAAGTTGATGGTGGATCTTAAATGCTCTATTGTATAATCTAGCAATTGGTTCTGTGATTTCTTTTGTAGTGAGAGACCAAATAGGGAGACAATAAGATAATGTTGAAATAATAATTGCGTGTAAATATGTGTGTGATACTGAGGGTGACAAATATGGTCTGATCTTACTATAAACATATAGCTTCTGATTAACTTTACTTGCTAACTTAATTGTATGTTCTCTGTAAGTAAGATGTGAATCCAAGATCACACCAAGATATTTATAGGTTTTTGTGGTCACATGGTTTTGATTTGAAAGGGTAATAGGGACAGAGATGGACAGGCTTTTCCTTTGGGAATAAAAATACATACATTCAGTCTTCTTGACGTTGATGGTTAAATGATTTGTTTCCAGCCAATCATGAAGATGCTGAAGGTCAGATAATAGTTTTAAATTAATAATGTTAGGGTCAGAATCAGGGCGGCACGGTGGTGTAGTGGTTAGCGCTGTCGCCTCACAGCAAGAAGGTCCTGGGTTCGAGCCCTGGGGCCGGCGAGGGCCTTTCTGTGTGGAGTTTGCATGTTCTCCCCGTGTCCGCGTGGGTTTCCTCCGGGTGCTCCGGTTTCCCCCACAGTCCAAAGACATGCAGGTTAGGTTAACTGGTGACTCTAAATTGACCGTAGGTGTGAATGTGAGTGTGAATGGTTGTCTGTGTCTATGTGTCAGCCCTGTGATGACCTGGCGACTTGTCCAGGGTGTACCCCGCCTTTCGCCCATAGTCAGCTGGGATAGGCTCCAGCTTGCCTGCGACCCTGTAGAAGGATAAAGCGGCTAGAGATAATGAGATGAATGAATGAGGGTCAGAATCAGAAAGAAAAATAACAGTGTCATCAGCATACAACAAACAGTTTGAGAATTTACAAATGCAAGGAAGATCATTTATATACAGCAGGAAAAGTAACGGACCAAGTATACTACCTTGGGGGACACCCATATTACACTCTAAAGAGTCAGATCTTTCATGACCAATCTTAACAACTTGTGACCTATTAGTGAGATATGAAGACAGCATTGAGATCACAGAAGAAGATAACTGAAATGAGAAGTTTGTCCAACAGAATCTGATGGTTTACAGTATCAAAAGCTTTACGGAAATCAATAAAAATAGCACCAGTTATATGGCCTTTGTTTAAAGAGTGTCTAATGTGTTCTGTAAATAATAATAGTGCCGTCATAGTTGATCGCTTGGCACGAAAACCATGCTGGGAGTCATTGAGCCAGTTTCCATTTTCAAGGTAAAAACTTAGTTGATTACAGAGGATTTTTTCAAGTAATTTGGACATTACTGGAAGGATTGATATGGGTCTATAATTTGATATACTAGTGGGATCATCAGATTTAAAGATTGGAGTGATTTGGGCAGTTTTCCAATAAGAAGGAAAAATAGAGAACCTAATACAGAGATTTATAAGATGATGGAACATAGGTATGAAAGTGCTAACATGAGTAAACAGAAAGCTAGTATTTAAACCATATATATCACAGAAATGAGAGTTTCTTTATTTTTTGTTACATGCCATAATAATTTTGCATAAGATATTTATATCTACATAAATTTTTGTTTTTGTGCAAAAAAAGTGTCACACCTGCACACCTTGGTGCGTGCATCAGATAGACACTTGTGTGTGCTATGGACAATGCGCATGCAAGTAGACTCTCACATGTGCGCTGTAAACAACTTGTACCTGCACAGGATTAAGGCGTAATCAGCATGCTGATATAAAAACTGTGAAAACACACTTACTTTTTCGAAGTATTGAGTTGCATTGCTGACACATTACCGAGCCTTATTTCCTTGTTTGGTTACTTATCCCTGATTTCCTGTTTCTTGTCTTTGATTCTGCCGAGTCTCCGATAGCCTATTTGTGTCTCGCTCGACCTATTGCCTGTTTCACTGTTTTACAATTTTGCCTGCCATTCTGGATTGTTTACCTGTCTTCACTTGTATTAATAAGCACATTCTGCACTTACATCCATCTCCCAGCCATCTCTGACAGAATACTTCACACTCCCTGACAAAGAGAATGCACATTCACCTGTTCATACATCATGTTCAGGAACAAACTCATGTTAATGGTGCTAAAACAGCCACCATCAGATGGTGCAGTTGGAGTCTTGTTCTTAGACTCAACTCAGACCAATAGTGGACTCGATTTTTTTTTTTTAATGACTTGGACTTGACTTGGATTTGAACACTGGGAACTTGAAACTGGACTCAGACTCAAGGTTTAGTGACTCAACTACAACACTGGTACATATTGGTAATTCAAACTCAAAATATAACTACAGATTTATGCATAAATCAGCTTGTCTTCACAAGTCAGATGTATTCAGAATTGTTCTCCATGAGAACACTTCCCGTTTTTTCAAGAACTATAGTGCCCCCAACCTGAACTGGCTGAAAAATTTTCAGTGTATCCCTAATAAATACTTGTCTAATATTAGCTACATATAATAATTATTGATAGATTTTTTTTTCACATCATAAACTGTACACGCATGGTACTCATGACACAAATTTTGTCATGCACACAGTCTGTGCAGACAGTCCATACAACACTCAGATGTTGTGTCCATGTGTGAGACAGAGATGCAGTAATATGATGATCCAGTAGTGGTAGTGTGCATACATTCAGCTTGTGTGTTGATGTGGCTGCAAAATTGACTATACTTTCGAGACACCAATGCACTCTTCCGCTTCTGTGTTGCACAAGGCCACATCTGTAGAAGTATACTTGGACCTTAAAGGAACAGTCCACCGTACTTCCATAATGAAATATGTTCTTCTCTGAATTGAGACGAGCTGATCCATACCTCTCCGAGCTTTGAGCGACCTCCCAGTCAGTCAGATGTGCTGTCACTCCTGTTAGCAATGTAGCTAGGCTCAGCATGGCCAATGGTGATACCTCCTGAGTGCAGGTATCAATGGGCTGTCGAAGCGCGCAGAAGGTGTTAGTACGCCTGTCATTATAGAGCGGACTTTCCATAGCATAGAAAATCGCCACGTTTCAATTTGTGTAACTGAACTTTGTTTCATGTCACTGGTCATATAAACCTATGTAAACAGGAAAAACGTGGAAGAGTTTGGTCGCATCTAACTACAGCCCCCAAAAATACCATTGGCCATGCTGAGCCTAGCTACATTGCTAACAGGACTGACAGCACGTCTGACTGACTGGGAGGTCGCGCAAAGCTCGGAGAGGTATGGATCAGCTCGTCTCAATTCAGAGAAGAACATATTTCATTATGGAAGTAAGGTGGACTGTTCCTTTAAAGCGATTAACCAGGGAATTTTGAAGTCACGGGGTTATGAAACGTCGTCATCATTATACATTAAAACAAGATGTTCTAGATGAAAAAATGAAGCAGACTTTAACTTAAAAAAAACATGTTAAAGTTGTAACATCAGCCCGTTGGGCCATTTCCCCGGGTGCGGCCATACTGGATTAGCCAGATACGTGGATGGGTGTATTTGGAAACGAAAACGAGGGTGGTACTGCATGACATAGGATTCCACATGTCTTCCTCATTCTGTCCTGAATCCAAGACGTTGGGCCAAGTGGCTTCATCAAGTAAAGCGAGAAAACTTTACTCCTGGAAAAAGCAGCAAATTGTGCAGTGAATATTTTACAGAAGAATGTTTTGTGGAGGACTTGTGTGAAAAAAAAAATCCTTGGGAAGAAGCAAGACACAAGGCAGAAATGACAACAGAAGCCAGACGTGATCCTGACTGTTTCACCACAAAACACCAACAGCACGGCAGCATACCGTTATGTCATGCATCAAATGGGTGGAAGATAGGCAGGTAAATAAATAAATAAATAAATAAAAATATATATATATATATATATATATATATATATATATTTTTTTTTTTTAATAAACAGGCAATAAACTAGCCACTACTTTATTTTGATTTATTTTCTAATACTGCATTGCCATAATTTTTGTGGAGAAATGCAAACAAATTGACTGAGAAGCCACGCTAGACCATAATATTATACTATAGTCTAGTATAGCATGCACTTGTCCACCTCCTCTGTGCTCGCAGAAAATGACCTCATGCACGATGGAGTTATGGCGGCCTTCCTGACAAAAAATAGTCCTGTCTATTTTCATCACTTTAGTGATTATATAATTACAAACAGGGGCGGCACGGTGGTGTAGTGGTTAGCGCTGTCGCCTCACAGCAAGAAGGTCCTGGGTTCGAGCCCCGGGGCCGGCGAGGGCCTTTCTGTGCGGAGTTTGCATGTTCTCCCCGTGTCCGCGTGGGTTTCCTCCGGGTGCTCCGGTTTCCCCCACAGTCCAAAGACAAGCAGGTTAGGTTAACTGGTGACTCTAAATTGACCGTAGGTGTGAATGTGAGTGTGAATGGTTGTCTGTGTCTATGTGTCAGCCCTGTGATGACCTGGCGACTTGTCCAGGGTGTACCCCACCTTTCACCCGTAGTCAGCTGGGATAGGCTCCAGCTTGCCTGCGACCCTGTAGAAGGATAAAGCGGCGAGAAATAATGAGATGAGATAATTAAAAACAAATTCAACATGTAGCATTTTTATAAAGGACAGACATAAAGACTGACTTTTAGCTCAATTTGTTTATTTGCGAGAGATTTCCTTGAAGGGACTCAAAGCCGTTTCTCCATGCCAATGTCTCTGTGCAAAATGTCTCTGTGAGTGTGTACATGAATTCTTCCAGTGAGTAAATATCGCCACTTCAGTAGTGTTTTATGGTGGGCCCAAATTTTTGAATAAGAAGCTTAAGGTGCATATCCTGGACCAATTTTGTTTTTTTTTTTATATGAAAGTATGTCCCTTTACACACTCACCCAGAAGGGTAATTTTGCACAAGGCCATCTGTCGATAGCAGAAAAAAATAAAATAACAAAACATGTCTGGAAAAATCCCAAGGGAGTCTGGAGCCAGATTTGTGACGTCACCTGCGGAACCGCCAGCAGGCTGCACAAGTAGGTGCAGGCTGCGCAAGCTTTGCGCAGTCTCAGTGCACAGCCTGCGTAGACGAAGCACTCCCATTTCTCTCTCATTGTCCGGTCTTTTGGAAAATGATGAGTACTAATCCCATCAAGATTGGTGTTGTTACACCCTCCTACGATACATCTGTTAACCATTTTAATAATTACATGATAACGTTGAAGAAATTTGCAGAAAACCACCAGGTCGTTTCCTTATAAACAAACCAGCACTGATGTAGGATTCAGAGGGAGGTGTCCCGCACGTGACGTCATGAAAATCAACGTTTGCCGGGAAACCCAAATGCCAAGTTTTTTCAGAGTTGGACCAATTCACCTCAAATGGCTTGATTTCAACTGAATATTTCTGGTATTGTGCAAGGTAAAAAAAAATGCACAAAATGCAAAATATGACAGATATTTAACCAAAGTTTAATATAAAATAGGAGAATTACATTGATCTTGCTCCTGAATTTACCCAAGATGTGCCCTTTAAGAATGTGAGCAAATGTCACTCCAATCTGATTAATATATCACTAATATATCCTTTAAATGCTTATATATAAAACATGCCATTTGTATCTGTGCCCCCCCAAAAAAAAAATGTATTACCTTCGCCCCGTCCTTCACAGTGTCCTGACTTCAACCCCACTGAGGACGTTTGGGATGAATAGCCCCCAAGCATAAGTACGTCATCACTTGTTTACCACAATGCATTGTGGGGGATAGCCGGGGTCAGTAGTTGGGTGATATGACAGATGTCAGATTAATTTTATGTGAAAGCGATATGAGAGGAGCGATTTTGACATGCTCTGTCGTGGAAGACAAAGAAATTGGTGATTTAAAGAGGTGGATAACATGTCCAGGGTTTACAGCAGGAAAATCAGAATCCAAATCAAGTTTAGTAAGAAGGTAAGAGTCTAGACCGAATCTACCACACTATACAACAACATCAAATCTCAGAATATCTTATTTCTGAGGACGTATTTTGCACCAGCTAAACTTTATCGAGAAAACAAATCTATCTGAATATCGGGAATTGTATGTAGCCTATTGGCTGTAATGTCTATCATGTTCATGGTGAAGTTACATTCATGTTAGGCCTACTGCCAGGTCCGGTGGCCAGGTATAGCCAAACTTTATAGGCATATTCAATGAAAATGTGTGAACAGCATAAATAATTTGTCTGCTAAATAATTTCATTCCTAATTTTGAAATATTTTGCTACACCCATCCATCCATTATCTGTAGCCGCTTATCCTGTTCTACAGGCAGGCAAGCCGGAGCCTATCCCAGCTGACTATGGACAAGATGCAGGGTACACCCTGGAGAAGTCGCCAGGTCATCACAGGGCTGATGCAGAGACAAATAACCATTTACACTCACATTCACACCTACAGTCAATTTAGAGCCACCAATTAACCTAACCTGCATGTCTTTGGACTGTGGGGGAAACCAGAGCACCCAGAGGAAACCCACACAGATACGGGGAGAACATGCAAACTCCACACAGAAAGGCCCTCGCTGGCCGCTGGGCTCGAACCCAGGACTTTCTTGCTGTGAGGTGACAGTATTAACCATTACATCACTGTGCTGCCCACAATTTGCTACATCTAGTCAAATTTTAAGAAATAAGCTATTTTGTAAGTCTAATCTGGATTTATTTGTTGAACACGGATTGAACTTAATTTTGGTGTATTTTACAGGGTGAAGGACTTAATAAACAGTGGATAAAGTTGATATGTATGTGACCTAGATGGTGACACATTAATAAATGCTGCTAGTGAGGTACACTGAACATTATGCATACCCGAAAGAGAACCCTTTGTGGTTTGGGAGTTTTATCAGTCCGACAGGCTCATTCAGCTGCTGAGTGCTTTGGCACATTGAGAGGCAAAGGCTGAAGAATGCTTCTTCATTTTCCAGGCTTTGGAATATCGCTAGTTTCAGATGATGAACAGTATCAATTGTTATAATCTTCTATAACCGAAGGCCATTCTACAGACCATGGAAATATTGCTGGGTCACCATTTAAGTATGTCTTTTTCCCACCAGAGAAACGTAAGCTACAAACACTTGTCCATTTTCATTCAGTTTGAAGGTTTTCATTGCTGATTAAACTTATCCATTTCTTTCTTCTCAACTGGCAGCTGATAAAAGGTCAAATTAGGCATTCTCTTTGTTGTGGAGACACAGTAAGGCACACAGCAATTCACTTTAGGCATGGTTAAAACCGGTTAGACAGAACAATGTAGTGTTTAGCAAAGGCATAAATAAACAATACGGTGGATCTGACCCCGGGTATCGCCCATAATGTATTGTGGTAAACAAGCAAAGAGGTAGTTATGGGTTAGAGTCATTGAAAGGCTGACGATGTACAACTCCGATTCCAAAAAAGTTGGGACAAAGTACAAATTGTAAATAAAAACGGAATGCAATGATGTAGAAATTTCAAAATTCCATATTTTATTCAGAATAGAACATAGATGACAGATCAAATGTTTAAACTGAGAAAATGTATCATTTAAAGAGAAAAATTAGGTGATTTTAAATTTCATGACAACAACACATCTCAAAAAAGTTGGGACAAGGCCATGTTTACCACTGTGAGACATCCCCTTTTCTCTTTACAACAGTCTGTAAATGTCTGGGGACTGAGGAGACAAGTTGCTCAAGTTTAGGGATAGGAATGTTAACCCATTCTTGTCTAATGTAGGATTCTAGTTGCTCAACTGTCTTAGGTCTTTTTTGTCGTATCTTCCGTTTTATGATGCGCCAAATGTTTTCTATGGGTGAGAGATCTGGACTGCAGGCTGGCCAGTTCAGTACCCGGACCCTTCTTCTACGCAGCCATGATGCTGTAATTGATGCGGTATGTGGTTTGGCACTGTCATGTTGGAAAATGCAAGGTCTTCCCTGAAAGAGATGTCGTCTGGATGGGAGCATATGTTGCTCTAGAACCTGGATATACCTTTCAGCATTGATGGTGTCTTTCCAGATGTGTAAGCTGCCCATGCCACACGCACTAATGCAACCCCATACCATCAGAGTTGCAGGCTCCTGAACTGAGCACCGATAACAACTTGGGTTGTCCTTCTCCTCTTTAGTCTGAATGACACAGCGTCCCTGATTTCCATAAAGAACTTCAAATTTTGATTTGTCTGACCACAGAACAGTTTTCCACTTTGCCACAGTCCATTTTAAATGAGCCTTGGCCCAGAGAAGACGTCTGCACTTCTGGATCATGCTTAGATACGGCTTCTTCTTTGAACTATAGAGTTTTAGCTGGCAACGGCGGATGGCACGGTGAATTGTGTTCACAGATAATGTTCTCTGTAAATATTCCTGAGCCCATTTTGTGATTTCCAATACAGAAGCATGCCTGTATGTGATGCAGTGCCATCTAAGGGCCCGAATATCATGGGCACCCAGTATGGATTTCCGGCCTTGACCCTTATGCACAGAGATTCTTCCAGATTCTCTGAATCTTTTGATGATATTATGCACTGTAGATGATGATATGTTCAAACTCTTTGCAATTTTACACTGTCGAACTCCTTTCTGATATTGCTCCACTATTTGTCAGTGCAGAATTAGGGGGATTGGTGATCCTCTTCCTATCTTTACTTCTGAGAGCTGCTGCCACTCCAAGATTCTCTTTTTATACCCAGTCATGTTAATGACCTATTGCCAATTGACCTAATGAGTTGCAATTTGGTCCTCCAGCTGTTCCTTTTTTGTACCTTTAACTTTTCCAGCATCTTATTGTCCCTGTCCCAACTTTTTTGAGATGTGTTGCTGTCATGAAATTTCAAATGAGCGAATATTTGGCATGAAATTTCAAAATGTCTCATTTTCGACATTTGATATGTTGTGAATACAATATTAGTTTTTGAGATTTGTAAATTATTGCATTCCGTTTTTATTTACAATTTGTACTTTGTCCCAACTTTTTTGGAATCGGGGTTGTACCAGACCTCCTCCCAACACATCACTGTCTGACCTCACTGATGCTCTTGTGGCTGAGCATAAATCCCCACAGCCATGTTCCAAAATCTGGATGTTTTCTGAGCTTCATGAGTAGCATGTAATATCTGCTGGAGTTTGTGTGTTTCTCTGAACAAACAATATTTTCCTCATGAGTGCAAAAATCTGGGGAATATGAGAAATCACATGAGATACATCAGTGAAGATCTTTCTTTTTTCTCTCTCATCCATTTTCACATTTTCCTGCTCACATGTTTGCTTTGTTTCCTCAGAAAGACAGGACTAATTAGCCCCTTTTCTCCAAATCTGCCTGTAGTTCCTGCAGGGGAGAATTATTTATTGTGACATTTTGTCAATCAAAATATATTCAATCACATAATATAATGTTGGAGTTTCTTCATTTATTGATTTTAATTTTCTTGTTTTTTTTAATCATTATCTTTCATCACTGTTGTTTGTCAAGAACAGGTTTTACAATATAAACATGGTATTTAATTTCACTGCTTGTTTTATAGGCTTGAATACCCTTCTTTCTGGAAACAGTATAATGATAGAATCCCAGCTTTATCTCTTGAAGTTTCTATTATAATATTATACTTACAGTTTGCGGGCAGCACGGTGGTGTAGTGGTTAGCGCTGTCGCCTCACAGCAAGAAGGTCCGGGTTCGAGCCCCGTGGCCGGCGAGGGCCTTTCTGTGCGGAGTTTGCATGTTCTCCCTGTGTCCGCGTGGGTTTTCTCCGGGTGCTCCGGTTTCCCCCACAGTCCAAAGACATGCAGGTTAGGTTAACTGGTGACTCTAAATTGACCGTAGGTGTGAATGGTTGTCTGTGTCTATGTGTCAGCCCTGTGATAACCTGGCGACTTGTCCAGGGTGTACCCCGCCTTTCGCCCGTAGTCAGCTGGGATAGGCTCCAGCTTGCCTGCGACCCTGTAGAAGGATAAAGCGGCTAGAGATAATGAGATGAGACTTACAGTTTGCATATGTCAGAAACTGCTGATATTCTGGCATTTTTACACACAACGGTCACTGGGGATTACACAGGATGGTGTGTAAAACCAACAAATTAAAATGGGCAATCCTGCAGGTGGAAATATTTTGGTACAAAGAGTGGTTATTTCCATCCATTATCTATAACCACTTATCCTGTTCAGGGTCATGGGCAAGCTGTAGCTTATCCCAGCTGACTATGGGCGAGAGGTGGAGTCCACCCTGGACAAGTCGTCAGGTCATCACAGGGCTGACACATAGGCCAAGTTTACATTAGACCGTATCTGTCTCGTTTTCTTTGCGGATGCACTGTCCATTCACATTAAAACGCCGGGAAAAGCCGGGAAACGGGAATCCGCCAGAGCCCACGTATTCAATCCAGTTCGTGTCTGGTCCGGTGCTGTGTAAACATTGAGAATACGTGGATACGCTGTGCTGAGCTCTAGCTGACGTTGTCATTGGACAATGTCACTGTGACATCCACCTTCCTGATTCACTGGCGTTGGGATCACACACACAGCGGCTCAGTCCCGAATCACTGCTCGTGCTCTTCACTCGCACGCTCTGTGAGCTACGCAGGGCTGGAGTGCGCACCCTCCAGAGGGCACTCGCTGTTCAGGGCGGAGTGATTTGGAGCGCAGGAGGAAGCGCTGAGCCGCATTGAGGTTTATTTACACATTTCAACCTCCTTCAGGCGCTTAAACTCAGTGAGAACATGAACATCACAGCCAGGTGTGTTTATTTGCTGGAGACGGTGTTCGCTTGCCATCCTTCCACTTGCAAGTGGTGAGTGACTTGCGCATGCCTGATATGCACTGGGATCATGTGACGTGCCATCTAATTAGTCATGTGATTAGCATATCCGTGTATTGGCGTTGCTGTGTGCACACGAATCATGTATTGGCGTTGCTGTGTGTACGCGAATCGTTTTAAAAACGTTAATCTGATGATCCGCAATAATGTAAACAGGGCCATAGAGACAAAACAACCATTCACACCTACAGTCAATTTAGAGCCACTAATTAACCTAACCTGCATGTCTCTGAGGGAAACCAGAGCACCCAGAGGAAACCCACACAGACACAGGAGAACATGCAAACTCCACACAGAAAGTCCCCTGTCAGCCACTGGGCTTGAACCCAGAACCTTCTTGCTGTGAGGCAACAGTGCTAACCATTACACCATCATGCTGCCTGAGTGGTTATTTGATAGCTCAAATAATCACTCTTTACAACCGCGGTGAACAGAAAGGCGTCTCAGAATGCACTGTATACCAAACCTTGAGGGTAACAATTGCAGAAGATCACAAACTATCCAGTTTCAGTGATCTTGTGCCAGCTGTTGCATCAGATTCCTTTATGCATTTTTGTTGGTAAAAGACCAAGTGATGTATATTCAAATGAGACCATCAATGATGGTGTACCTCATTCTGGCCCGTCTAGTCCAGAAGGAACGATCAAAAGTGGGCCACCTTGTGCAATAAATGTTGTATGCTATATACACTATATACAAACCTATATAGAGAAGCTATACCCTAGGAAGACAGATTTATTTGCCAGAAAGAATCCAAAATGGCAAGGAATTGATCAAGAAGAAGCAATTTTTGTTGAATTGCTCATTAAGGCTTAATTAGTCCATAACTTCATTAATAATTGTAATTAAGCAAATCTGGGTAGAAGTTATATACACACTAGGCACCCCTACCTTCATGCCAGAAATAATGAAAATCAGTGAAGAATTGAGGGAGAAGAAGCAGTTTGTGTGGAAACTGCTTATTAGGGCTTAATTACTCCATATATTCATGATTAATTGCAATTATGCAAATTTGTGTAGAAGATATACCAAATTAGAATATTAAAACATACACCAAGTAGACCTACTTTCCTGCCAAAAAGAATAAAAATCGGTGAAGAATTGAGAGAGAAGAAGCGATTTTCGTGAAATGTGAATGACGGATGACAGATGACGGACGGCACACAACACATGATGGCATAAGTTCATTGCCTCTTGGCCAGATGAGCTAACAAGAAGCAAAAAACAATGCACATTTTTGTGGAATTTCTCTCTCAAATTCTCTCCAACCAGTTTGACCTCCCCTATCAAATGACATCTATCAATCTGGGAGGATGAAAGCTATCACATGCTTTCTCAGAGATATGTCAAGCCAGCCAACGTCTCTTGTTGAACTGCTCCTCATGCTGTATCACATGGCATCATAACACAATTGGAGGAAAGCGTTCTCCACCCCTTCTGCTTGTGCTTGCTGTGATTGGCTAGTGTCATTATGATTGCACATGGCTTTTTTTTTGGCAACTTGCACATTGAGCACAACAATGTGCCTGGTGGTGAACTGCAAATTAGGTGAAACCTAGTGGAGGTGACAAAACTGCTGGTGTTTCACTACCAAGGAACATGCAAATGGAACACATGAACACAACACAGTTTTACACTAATATAAACCACTACATTTAACTCATGAAGATCCTGCAGAGACCTATGGGTATACAAAATATATACAGGTTTCACCTCCTATAGCCACAGAGGCACTTTGCTCACACAGCTGATGAAGGATGTTTGTCCCAAACTGTAATGTCTGGCTGCGCAACATCAATGCACACTGGCAGACGGAGGCACAGACCTCCTTCTGGTAATGGAGTAGTCCCATGAGAACTTCATCACCCACCTTGCAGTACAGTCATTGCTGCAAATGGTTGCACCTAGGAAAATAAGATAAGATAGCCTTTTAAGAATGTTATTACCCAGATAGTTTTGCAAAATATACACATGCTGGTTCTTCTGTTTAGACGAGGATAATAAATGGTATATTTTTTTCTGGGTCTGTGGTTGCAGAGGTCTTTGGGGGATAAAGAAATTAATTTCTGAGTCAAGATTGGTTGGTGGACCAAGTTGCTGGACATCTCACGCAGGGACGGATCCAACCCAAGAATCTGACAGATGCACATTTACAGAAATATTTTCACTAATTTTACCAGATCGCTATGGATTTTGACAGGGGCATAGAGCATGCCAAACCCTTTCTGAAGAGGTCAGCTACAGCCTGCTATGACCGCGGCTCAGCCCAATATTCACTCCTGAAGCCCTGCGTGAGCACGGCTCACCAAAAACTTTAATATGAACCCTGGTTCCAGCCGTGCGCACGCTGGGATTTAAAAATTCAGAACTTGGCCACCTAAAGTCCTACCCCCACCAAACTTTATAGGCACCTCCCTTCTCCCTGAGACCTTTCAAAACAGTCCAGGCATGGCCCACTATGACTGTGGCTTAGCCCATTATTTGCCGCAGAATCCCCCACGTGAGTGCGGCTCACTGAAAACTTTAATATGAGCCCTGGCTCCATCACACATGCATGCTGAGATTTTAAAAACTCATAACTTGACCACTGAAAGTCCTAGCCCTGATAAATTTTACAGGCACCTCACTCTCCCCGAGACCTTTGAAAACAGCCCAGGCACGACCCACTATGACTGTGGCTTGGCCTGATATTTGGGGCAAATTTCTAATTTCAACCTCTTTCTGGAGCATTTTATTGGTTTGACCTAGATTATTTGTTTCAGGTCACACTATACAAATCTTTGTGAGAATACAGATAATTAAGTCAGGTAAGCATCACCACTTACCACAGGTGGTTGGATCCTGAACAATTGGTCTGTTGGTTGAGCATGGCTATAGCCCATGTAGCCAGCTAGCGTTAAAGTAAACAAATGTCCCGTGACCAATGCCAAGTGGTGCACATATATTTCTGACTGTTGCATGTGCACCGGTTGCATCAGTCTGGATCCATCCCTGTCTCACACTCACTTTTTTTCTCTTTAGTTAAAATTCATTTCAGAGTCAGAATTAACTGAACTGAGTTGCTGGCCACCTGGCACTCTTTTTCTACCTCTTGCAAATATCTCCCTCTTGGTTGAGAACTCTCTGTCTGCTCTCTTATCTCTCAGGCTTGCTGATGTTTCTCTTACACCCTCTGTTAGTGCAGCTTGGTGGTTAGAGCATTTGCCTTTTCAACCCCTGACTATACACAACTTTCACTTCTATCACTTTGACCTGTGATTTGGTCCATTCATTGGGCATTCTCCGCAAGATGGTTTTTAAGATGCTCATTCTGATTATGGGTGTCTTACAACCTTATGACACAAACTCCATGTTTCTCTATAAACTAGAACTTTTCATAAATCTACAATAATTATTTAAGGACATGGCATTTACTCCCTTGACTCTTCTTTATATCTATCTATCTATCTATCTATCTATCTATCTATCTATCTATCTATCTATCTATCTATCTATCTATCTATCCATCCTTGATATGTCTGTTTATATCAGACTCTAACTATGTAAAACAGTGTTGCCTCAGTAGTGTTTGTTATTTCAGGGTTATGCATTATTCATCGCAACATGAGTGTTAATATATGCTCAGAGAAAACAACAGGGAGTTCAGTGAGAGCAGCATATTGCTTCATAAATATGCTCACACATCAAAAGTGAAGGCATTTCAATTTCTGCTCTTCAAAATCAAACAAATTAAAGGGGAATAAGGTTTTCTATTTTCACATTTTCCCAGTCAATATTCAGTTTCAAATCTCTGATCAAGCTTCAGCAAAGAAAGTTTTGTGATTGGGATATAATAGGTAGATTGGAAAACATATTGCCTTCAAGCCACACCCCTTAGACTTTATTCTTTACTAGTCATTAAGATACAATCAAGATATAAAAATGTTGGTGAAGATGAATTAATTATCAATCTACTTCCTAACATTCCAGACAACCAGAGTGATTTTTTTTTTTTTTTTAAACAGGGGGCAGCCATGGCCTGAAGGTTACAGATGTAGCTTTGGGCTCAAAGGGTTGCTGGTTTGATTCCCGGGACTGGCAGGAAAGATGTGAGGGGAGTTAAATGAATGAACAGCACTTTCCCTTCCCTCTGTATCATGGCTGAAGTGCCTGTGAGCAAGGCACCTAACCCCTAAATGCTGCTCGAGTGCTGTAGCATAGCTGCCCACTGCTCTGGGTATGTGTGTGATCATTGCTCACTGTGAGTTTTGACAACTTTAAATGGGTTAAATGCAGAGGAGGCATTTCATTGTGCTTGAGTGTACATGTGACAAAGGTTTCTTCTTCTAAAAAGCTAGGTATTACTAGCAAAGTTATTACCTCATGTCCATGACCCCACACGGGTAGCCTATATCCATCCATCCATCCATCCATTATCCTGTACAGGGTCATGGGCATGCTGGAGCCTATTCCAGCTGACTGTGGGCAAGAGGAGGGGTATATCCTGGGCAAGTTGCTAGATCATTGCAGGGCTGATATATAGAGACAAACAACTGTTCACACACACATTCACACCTACAGTCAAATTAGAGCCACCAATTAACCTAACCTGCATGTCTTTGGACTGTTGGGGAAACCGGAGCACCCGGAGGAAACCCATGCAGACACGGGGAGAACATGCAAACCCCACACAAAAAGGCCCCCATCAGACACTGGGCTCAAATGCAGAACCTTCCTGCTGTGAGGAGACAGTGCTAACCACTACACCACTGTGCCGCCAGGTAGCCTGTAGATAACACATAAATTCCCCACTGCCATGCTTATCCTCTTTGACACTCATCATGTGAGGTAGCTGAGGAAGCAGACTTATAATACACTGCTCTTTTGTTTCTTGCTCATTTTGTTTTTGGTAAAACTACACCATCAAAGCAGAGTGCACAGTTTCATCCCTTGTATGACTGTAACTCTGAAATCTTTGTGTCACTATTAGCAAAAACTAAATACTCTGATGCAGCAGGGAGTCAAATGAACAACACACCCAGCTGTGGAGCCCTTCAGGAAGAAAAAAGGTATGCTCCTTTGCATCATTGTTGTAGTAGGAACAGAAATGGGTAGAAGGCTCATTTGCTTTGGCACCTTGAATGAAAAAAAAATTGGGTACCTTTACAAACTTGGAACAAACCAGTCACTCAGAACATAAGATCTGTATTACTAGATGTTTATTTTTTGGGCAATCCAGAAATCACATCTGTGGTCTATTGCAGAGAGACATATAATAAAGGTAGACATCAGACAAAGAGACTAAGTAAAAAAAAAAATAGGTAGAATATGGGAACAGATGCAGGTATACATGGTACATGAGCACAACACTGGTAAAATACTCAAACTAACCAAGATGAAGCAAGGAACAGATCACCACTATCAGGTAACCATTACATTATATTACAGGCATTTAGCAGACACTCTTATCCAGAGCAACGTACAACATACCCAGAGCAGCCTGGAGGTTGGGTGCCTTGCTCAAGGACACTTCAGCCATTCCTGCTGGTCCAGGGAATCAAACCAGTGACCTTTTGGCTCCAAAGCTGTTTCTCTAAACTTTAAGCCATGGATTCCCTAAACAAATGCACTATATGAGAGGCTATTGTACAGTATGTCATTGTTATGTGATACTGTTGATATGCCAAACTCAGGATAGCTCTGGACTGGCTGGCCATTGACCTGCAATGACCTGGCGACTTGTCCAGGGTGTACCCCACCTCTCACCCATAGTCAGCTGGGATAGACTTCAGCTTGCCTTCAACCCTGTACAGGATAAGTGGCTACAGATAATGGATGGGTGGATGGCTGGCCATTGACTGGTAAGACTAACTGGCAAGACTGGCTGGCCATTGATGTCCAAGGACTCGGGGTGTGGTAATAATGGGAGTGTCAGAAACCAGTGGGCCAGAGATGACTGGTTTGAACTGTGATCCATGGAAGGAGGGGGGTAATCAGTGGTGCTCAAGCAGGTTTAGGTTATAGATCACTGGGATAATCTGGCACAGAATCCTGTAAGGGTCAATGTCGCAAGTCTTGAGCTTTCTGCAGCCAGGTAGGCCCTGATGTCCCTGGTGCTTAGTCATACTCAGTCTGAGTATGATCTGATCTGAAGGGTCTCTCCTCTGTACCAGTCAGGGAGTCACTTGTTGGTTTTTGCCACATGTTCCAAGCACTAATGCATGTGCTCCCACACCTGCTTACTTCACTCAAACCAGTTATCAATGGCAGGAAATTTGTTGACCTGACATTCAGCCTGGCATTCCACAGGAATGGGGTAGCTGGTATCTTTGGCAGGCAATGGTGGAAGCAGTATGTAGACCACTTTGTTATTTCCCTCTCCAAGCATGAAATTTGTAGATTGTGAAGCTGTATTCAGGGTAGGCCCAGAATGAGAGGGAGTTTAGAGTGATGATAACCAAGAGGGTGATGAGCTTGGTGTAGGTTGATGGGCACAGTGCACTGGGTGATGGTGCCAATGTTGATGGTGCTGATGTTGAGGAGTGTTAGAGTGTTAGCAGGAGTAACTTGATCAGGAGGGCAGTGACTTGCTCAATGAAATTGGCTGCCACTCCAGAGTCAATCAGCACTGGCAGAACAGAAGTAGTGCCTGAGTGCATGATCTGAGCTTGTAATGTGAACAACTGAATGGAAAGAAATTAATTCACTGCGATGGTTGATGGAAAAGTGCAGGTTCCTTGAGTTGAGTCAGAGACAGGGACGGTTCCTCCCTTTGTGTGAGAGTGGGTAATAATAAAGTCATTTAGTTATAATAAAATGTATAGTTATATATTCTATGGACACGAGTGTTTTATTGGGAAATACACCACTCGTATCTTTTCATATGAATGACATCCAGGACATGGAGAACCAAAACCGTGACATAAATCTCTGTCACTCGTGAGGAAATTGATGAATTGTTTTGTTAAATTTGGGTACTTTTTGTTTGTGAATGTGTCTATATAATAAAAAGAACATCACACCTTGGCTTTAAGATATGAAGTTTATCTTCTCCTGTTAAACAACTCACATTTTTCATACAAAATATGTTGTGGTTCTGAGTGACATACAGTTAGGTCCATAAATATTTGGACAGAGACAACATTTTTCTAATTTTGGTTCTGTACATTACCACAATGAATTTTGAACAAAACAATTCAGATGCAGTTGAAGTACAGACTTTCAGCTTTAATTCAGTGGGTTGAACAAAATGATTGCATAAAAATGTGAGGAACTAAAGCATTTTTTAAACACAATCCCTTCATTTCATGGGCTCAAAAGTAATTGGACAAATTAAATAATTGTAAATAAAATGTTC